>NC_043753.1:4076402-4376402 GCF_902148845.1 Salarias fasciatus
CCGTCGTCCCTCCTCTGATGTCTTGTACTTCTTCAGGTCCAACTCCTCCAGGACCTGGTCTGACATCTGCAGCATGTAGGCCAGAGCTGAGCAGTGGATCTCAGAGAGTTTCTCTGATCTGTTCTCTGACTTCAGGAACTTCTGGATGTCCTGATGTACTGAGAGGTCCTTCATCTCCATCAGACAGTGGAAGATGTTGATGCTTCTGTCAGGAGACATTTCATCACTGTTGATCTCCTTCAGGTTCTGGATGACTCTCTGGATGGTTTCTGGACTGATCTCTGTCTGACCCAGCAGACCTTCTAAGAGTCTCTGGTTGGATTTCAGAGAGAGGCCATGAAGGAAGCGGACAAACAGGTCCAGGTTGCCGTTCTGACTTCTGAGGGATTTCTGCAGGACTTTCTTCAGGAACTCATCCAGAGATGGGAAAGAACCATCAAATCCAAAGAACTTGAACACTTTTCCAGAAAGAGTCTTTGGTTCCCAGTCCTCTCTCAGGAAGGTCTTCAGTCGGTCTGTCTTCCTGTTGGTGAAACAGTGGAACATGAAGACTGCAGCCAGAAACTCCTGAACACTCAGATGGACGAAGCTGTAGACGGCTTTCTGGAAGATCACAGACTCTCTTTTGAAGATCTGAGGACAAACTCCAGAGAACAGCGAGGCCTCAGTCACATCCAGACCACACTGCTCCAGGTCTTCTTGGTAGAACAGGATGTTTCCTTTCTCCAGATGTTCCAAGGCCATCCTGCCCAGCTTCAGAAGAAGCTCCCTGTCAGCCTCCGTCAGCTCCTGTGGACCCGTCTCAGGTCCTTCATGGTACTTGAGCTTCTTCCTGTGTGTCTGAACCAGCACAAAGTGGGAGTACATGTCAGTCAGGGTCTGGGGCAGCTCTCCTCTCTGCTCGCTGCTCAACATGTGCTCCAGAACTGTAGCAGTGATCCAGCAGAAGACTGGGATTCCACACATGATGTGGAGGCTCCTGGAGGTCTGGATGTGGGAGATGATTCTGCTGCTCAGCTCCTCGTCACTCAGCCTCCTCCTGAAGTACTCCTCCTTCTGGGCGTCAGTGAAGCCTCGCACTTCTGTCAGTCTGTCCACACATGATGGAGGGATCTGATTGGCTGCTGCAGGTCTGGAAGTGATCCAGACCCGAGCCGAGGGCAGCAGATCCCCCCGGATGAGGTTAGTGAGCAGCAGGCTGACTGAAGACTGCTGGGAGACGTCAACCAGCCGCCGTTTGCTGCTGAAGTCCAGAGAAAGTCTGCTTTCATCCAGACCGTCAAAGGTGAACAGCAGCTTGCAGACAGCCAGCTCCTCTGCCGTCAGCTTCTGGAGCGCCGGATGGAAAACATGGAGCAGAGTGAGAAGACTGTACGGCTGCTCTCTGATCAGGTTCAGCTCCCTGAAGGAGAGAACAACCAGCACACTGACATCCTGGTTCTCCAGGCCCTCGGCCCAGTCCAGAGTGAACTTGTGCACCGAGAAGGTTTTTCCGCTGCCGGCCACGCCGCTGGTCACAACCACTCGGATGTGTCTGAGCTGCTGGGCCGAGGCTTTGAAGATGTCCTGAACCCTGATGGCAGTGTGATGGAGGCTCTCCTTCCTGGAAGCTGTCTCCAGCTGCTTCAGCTCAGGTTCCCTCTGAAGCTCCTCACTGAGTCCCTCTGTGATGTGGAGCTCAGTGTAGATCCTGTTGAGGAGGCTTCCTCCTCCTGCTTCATCACTTCCTTCAGTCACACGTTCACATCTCCTCCTCAGACTCTTCTTATGTTCTTCTAGAAGCTGCTGCAGTCCTGATGAAGAACCCTGGTCCTGCTGCTCCTCACAGACATCACTGCTCTTCTTCTCTCTGTGGACACCAAGAAACATTTACTCTGAGCAACACGACACACAGCAGAGACACAAAGATCCAGCTTCAACTCTCACACTGATTCAGAATAAAGAACTGAATCTGAACGTCAGCAAAACATCTCTCACTCTGGTTTGGAGGAAACAACAGGAAACAAAGAGTTTCTTACTTTGTGTCTGAAGGTCCAGGTTCAACACTGAAGTCTGGTGGAAGATATCTGGACCAGTCACTCTTCAGAGACAACCTGCTGGATCCTGAAGACTCTGCTGTGGGTCTGCTCCTGTAAACACACGCACACACACACAGACACACACACAGAGTAATTAATAACCATGAAATAACATTTTACTCAAATTAACAATTTAATAAAACTCCTAAAAGTAATTACCTACCTGCGGTAATCTATTCTTTCAGTAAATTAAAAAATATGACCAACAGAGTCACTGTTTTATTTCAAATGTGTTTTTCAGAAAAACTCATTTTCTAGATTTTTTTTGCTCAGAGAGACGTGTTTTTGGTGAAACCACCCGATGTTGTACTGACGATTACTAAAGAACACTGAAAGGTACAAACCAGCTTTTTTATATCATGAAAGAAGAGAGTTTACTCTTTCATGTGATAGTTTCAGTGTTTACACAATCCTGGAACTCAAATGTTCTGAGTCTTGAAACATGAGTCAAAATTGATGGTTTGGTTTCACCTGAACTCCAACATGTGCAGCCAGCTCACACTCTGGATCCTGGACTTTCTCACTAACAGAACCCAGCAGGCCCAGATTAACAATAACCTCTCTGACGTCCTCACCACCTCCACAGCCTCCACCCAGGGTTGCCTCCTTCCTGCTCTTCATTCTGTAGACCAGTGAGTGCAGATCCACACAACACGCAGAGGACACAGTTCTCCGGTCCCCTTCCGGTCCCACTTTGCCTTCACTCTCCATCACAACAACTGACGTATCATTTTATTGTAACATCTAATGGTAAGTCCATGATTACTGATTATTTGGTGTTGAGATCCAGATCCTGACTCCCTCTGGTTTTCTCTGTGATGTTTATTAATCTGTCAAATAACCAACAACTCAGTGTCATTCAGTCCTAAGACTCTGAATTGCTTTGTTTTGTTGTATTTCTTTCATTTAGAAAACTCCACTGTGTTCCAGACTGTCTGTGGAGCATCTTTTCACAGCTGCTCCTTGGATCTGATCTACTCTGGTCGACTCTTTCCTCTGTGGCTCTTGAGCTCAGTGTTTGTTCTTGTGTTGCCGTGATCAGAGCCTCCATGTTGACTGTCAGTCCAATATTTTCTCGACATTCATAGATCTTCTTGATATCATCCACTTCGTAATGGAGAACAATATAAAAAGTGGGCTATTAATCAATGATATTAGTGACCATTTACCCATTTTTGCAGTTTATGAGTTTAAAAACAAGAGCAACAAAAACGAGAGAACTATTATGTATAGAAGAATTAGAACAGAGAAGACATTAAACACTCTCAGAAATGAGTTAGTAAGCAAGACTGGAAAACTGTATATGATGAGAATGATGTTAACAAATCATATGAAACATTCTTACAAATATTTAAAATATTATATGATAAACATTGTCCAGTAATACAATGTAAAATAAATAAAAATTATGCAGGGCGACTGTGGATGACAAAAGGCCTACAAAATGCCTGTAAAAAAAGAATACCCTTTATCGTGAATTTATAAAACAGAACTACTGAAGCTGAAAAGAAGCATAAAACATATAAAAATAAACTAATATCATGAGAACTTGCAAAAAAACAATACTTTTGCAAAAAGCTAGAATATAATAAACACAACACAAAAGGTTTATGGAGTACACTAAACAGTGTAATTAAAAATGGAACAAAAAATAATCAATATCCTCAGTATTTCATCAACAAAGGAAGCAATGTTAAAGAAATGAAGGAGGTAGCCAATGGATTCAATTCATTTTTTGTGAATGTAGGACCAAAACTGGCCGAGGAAATAAAAGTGGATGGAACAGAAATAGATCCAATTAATTATGTAGAAGGAAATAGAAGTTCAATGTTTTTAACGGCTGTGGAAGAAAGAGAAATTTATGAAATAGTCAAAGGATTTAAGAACACAACCAGTGCAGACTGGGATGATAGTGACATGGTAACTGTGAAGAAAGTCATTGATGGTATTGCAAAACCACTAAGGTATGTTTTCAACCTGTCTTTCCAAAATGGAATATTCCCACATAAGATGAAGACTGCAAAAGTTATTCCGATATTCAAAGAAGGCGACAAACAGAACTTCAGTAATTACAGACCAATTTCAATACTCTCCCAGTTCTCCAAAATACTAGAAAAATTATTCATAAAACGATGTGATGCTTTTGTTGACAAACACAAGTTGCTAACTGATAGTCAGTATGGTTTCAGAAACAATAGATCAACAACAATGGCCCTCACAGAACTGGTAGAAGAAATAACAGACTCTATTGACACAAAGAAGTACGCACTGGGAGTGTTTTTAGATCTCAAGAAAACATTTGATACAGTTAATCACAATATACTAATAAGAAAATTAGAGAAATACGGGATCAGCGGTCATGTTTTGCTTTGGTTGAAGAGCTATATACAAAACCGTCAACAGTTTGTACATATTAATCAGATCACATCTGATCTTATGGACATTACTTGTGGGGTTCCTCAAGGATCAGTCTTAGGACCAAAACTATTTATAATGTACATAAATGACATTTGCCGTGTGTCCAATGTATTAAAATTTGTGTTATTTGCAGATGACACAAATATTTTTTACTGTGGTGTGGAATTACAGCAGCTTTTGGAGGTAATTACAAAGGAAATGAATAATGTTAATAGATGGTTTAAAGCAAATAAGCTGTCTTTAAATCTGAATAAAACAAATGTTATGTTATTTGGACACCGAAGCAAAAGTATAAATATAAAATTAAATATTGACAATGTTAACATAGAAAGAGTTAATGAAATCAAATTCCTTGGTGTAATTCTGGACCACAAAATCTGCTGGAAGCCACATATCAAATACGTTCAGAGGAAGTTGGCACGGAGCATTGCCGTCCTGGGAAAAACAAGGCAAATTTTCAGCCAGAGAGCACTTTATATTTTATATTGTGCATTAAAATTGCCATATCTGTCATACTGCCTAGAGGTATGGGGAAACACATACAAAAGCAATCTCCAAACACTGATTAAAATGCAGAAAAGAGCCATCAGATTCATCCATAAAGCAGGATTCAGAGACCACACAAACAGATTTTTCCTAGAATTACACACTCTAAAACTTCAAGATATGATCCAGTTTAAAACAGCTCAAATAATATTCAAAGCAAGAAATAATTTACTTCCAGACAACATAAGAAAACTGTTTACAGAAAGAGAAGGAGGTTATAGTTTAAGAGGGGAGCTGAACTTTAAAATACACCATGCTAGAACCACATTAACAGATGAATTAAAGAAAAGTAAAACCATAGGCATATTTAAAAGAATATTAAAACGCAACTTCTAAATAAATATAGGGATGGAGAACAGCAGTTTGACCCAGGGCGGTAATGACAGAGTCAATTAAAACTGAACAAACAAGCAAACAAACAGAAAATAAAATGAATATGTGTATGTATGTGTATACACTTATGTGTGTGTGTCTATATGTATGTGTGTATATATATATATATATATATATATATATATATATATATATATATATATATATATATATTAAAAAACAGAATAGGATATTATATGTCAAACGAAAGATTTATGGCCCCCAATAAACCCCTCCCCTCGCCATATGTCCACCATTTGTCCAGCGTATGTCCACTGCGCATTTGTCCCCCCCCCCCCGCACCCCCCCCCCCAAACTTCCTTCCGTCTGAGGTCTTTTGAAGTTTTTACGACGGGTTAGGTGTTGACACATCTGAAGGGATGAGAAGGAGCCAGACAGTCGGTTAGAGGGGGCTGAATTTATATTGTACCCGGAGATGGCGGAGAAACGTGTCATGAAGAGGTTATATTACAAGCCGAGTCATCCTGGTAGTTTCGGTGGGGTAGAGCAGCTTCATAAAGCGGTTCAAGATGAGACGGGAAAGAAAGTCAGGGTGGAAGATGTGAAAGACTTTTTATCATCTCAAGACACCTATACTCTGCATAAACCGGCTAGGGTACATTTTCCAAGGAACAGAGTTTTTGTTACAAGACCTCTCAAACAATTTCAGGCAGACCTTTGCGATATGCGAGCGTTAGCGGATGAAAATGATGGGTATAGTTATTTACTCACGGTCATTGATGTGTTTTCGAAATTAGCGTACGTGCGAGCTTTGAGAAAGAAGACTGCAGCTGAGGTGGTGTCTGCCTTTGAATCCGTCTTTCGCGAGAGCCAGACGCCTGAAAAACTACAGACTGATGCAGGAAGAGAATTTTTCAACAAAAGTTTCAAGATTCTGATGAGGAAACACAACATCATACATTTTGCCACAGCCAGTGATCTAAAAGCCTCCGTGGTTGAAAGATTTAACCGAACGTTAAAGACCAGAATGTGGAGATATTTCACTGCTAAGAACACTAGACGGTACGTGGACGTCCTGCCAGACTTAGTAAAAAGCTATAATAACACTTACCACAGCAGTATAAAAATGCGTCCGGTTGATGTGACTAAGGAAAATACCCGCCGTGTGTTTCACAATTTGTATGGTACGCCTACACCACCAGACAAGAGAAAACAAAAAGTAAAGGTAGGATTTAAGGTGGGCGATGTTGTCAGAATATCCAAGTTGCGAGGGGTCTTTGATAAAAAATACGAACAGAGTTTCACGGACGAAGTTTTTACGGTGTCAGAATGCATCCCGCGTACTCCGATGGTATTTAAACTCAAAGACTATGACGGGGAAGTGATTGAAGGTTCATTCTATGAGCAGGAGCTTCAGAAAGTGGATATGGCTGGAGACAGGACATATCACGTAGAAGAAATTCTGAATAAACGTACCGTGAGAGGGGAAAAACAGGTCTTGGTGCGGTGGAAAAACTGGCCTGAAAAATTCAACAGCTGGGTGAAGGCCGCAGATTTAAAAGATATATAAAAACCTCAACCGCTTACACAGACCATCATTCCATCATGTACGGTTCGAGGGATAAGGGGTTTTACATCACTCTACCCTCCAACGCAAGCTTGGAAGTTTTCAAAGATAATAAGAGTGACAGTTTCCGTGTAGATTTAGCACAACACATTGACTTAATAGGAGAATGAGAGGTCGCTTTAACAGAGATTTCCTATCCACACACATGGTATAACGTACCTCATGAGAAGGCTTATTTTGACTGGAGGCGGAAGCCTCGAGAACCTGGGACAGAGAGCAAAGTTTCTCGTCATTATTTTCAGGGAGGACATTTCAACAGCGTACACCCATTAAAGCTGGAGCTGGAAGCCCAATTTAAAAAAGTCTATGCCGATATTGTTCCCGTATTTAATCACAACCTAAAGAAATTTGATTTCCTGGCAAGTGGTAAAATCCATGTATGTTTCTACCCACCTTTGGCGTACATGATCGGACTCAAAGCCGGAGAATGGTTCAATTTTGAGGAGAAGACAGCTCCCTATCCTGTAGATTTAAGGGCTGGTTTTTATCATCTTTACTGTTACAGCGATGTGGTTCGCCCGCAGTTGGTAGGGGACGTTTACGCTCCGCTTTTGAGAAGCGTTGAGATCCAGGGTACATTCGGAGAGTTTGTCACACAGCGCTTCAACCCCGCCTATTATTTACCAGTGGCCAAGCAGCATATTGAAAATATCGAGGTCCAGATAAAAACGGGTCAGAACAAACCAGCAAACTTCAGCTTTGGTAAATCTATTGTTACGCTTCACTTCAGACCCACATCCTGAAAAAAACAGTCTGTATAACTCTTCAACCCGCAAAGATATCGCTCAGTACCAGACATCCTACGAGGGTAACTGTTCGTTGTGAGGTGTTGCTCCGATTTTTTTTTTTCCGTGATACAGTTTTATAATAAAATGACACGGTTATACTCTAAACCTGACATTTACAGGTTTGTGAATTATTATGAAAATCAGGTGGGAGGAGATTTACCAGGATTTAATGGAGCCCCTATGATGTACGGTAGAGGGATAGGGTCTATGTTTTCAAAATTATTTCGTTTTGTTACACCTCTGTTCAAGAGAGGATTCGCCATTGCGAGGCCTCATTTAAAATTGGCGGCTAAAAACATCGCTTCTGATGTTGTCGGACACGTCGTGAGACGCGTGACTCGGAACCAGGAACCGGAGGCAGAGGATCAGGCAGGATCGGGACTCATGCTTCTGGCACGCAGACCTGGAAAACGACCGCCGGGGCGTCGTCTAGCAACGCATAAAAAGCGGAAGACAAAAGGGAGCAAGAAATCAGTGCAGAGAAGAGCTCCAAAGAGAAGGAGGTCCGACGACATATTCTCCTAACCATGGCTCTTTTGCATACAAAATCACAAGAATGCACCATGTCAGAGCTGGACTTATTCGGTGCTCCGGCTACACAGTTTTCTATTGAGCAGAGTCAGTATCTGGAGGTTATGCCAATATCTGCGCTGACAGACGGTGGTCCCGTTGAATTTTTCATCCCTGGCGATGGGGATAGGTATTTGGATCTCGCCAACACCCTCCTTCATCTACGTTTGCAGATTGTTAACGGGGACGGGACAAATCTGGCTCGGGATGCGGGTGTCGGGGTGATTAACTACCCCGTCAACACCATCTTCTCACAGGTGGATGTGACCCTGGGTGACAGACTCATTTCTCAATCCAGCGCTACTCATCCGTACAGAGCCATCATCGAAACCCTGCTGAACTTTTCAGACGCATCTCTGAAAAGCCAGTTCACAGCAGGTCTCTTTTACAAAGATACTTCTAGGGCTATGAATTCTATCAACATCGGAGCTGACGGTCCCAACAGAGGCCTGGTCGAGAGGGCGAAATTTAGTGCAGCTTCTAGCGAGTTTCACGTGATGGGTCCTCTACACGCTGACATTTTCTTTTGCGAACGGCTGTTATTAAACAGCGTAGACATGCGGATCAAGCTGACCAGAGGCAGTGATGCGTTCTGTTTAATGGCTCCGAACAATTCTGATTTCAAATTAAAAATACTAGGCGCCTCTCTGTTTGTGAAAAAGGTCACAGTCTCCCCAGCAGTGCGTCTGGGACATGCAGCGGCCCTGATGAAAGGTAACGCGCTCTACCCGATATCCAGAATCAATGTGAAAACTTACTCGATTCCACAAAACTCGAGAGTATGCAATCAGGAGAATCTTTTCCTAGGCACGATGCCTAAATACGTGGTTCTAGGGTTGGTCAACCATAACGCATTTACTGGGCGGAGGGACATGTGCCCATTCGATTTTCAACATTGCGATGTGGAATATCTAGCTCTCTGTCAGGACGGGAGACAGATCCCTTCAAAAGCTTTCCAGCCACGATTTGACCAAAGCATTTCGGTCAGAGAGTTTTACATACTGTACACCGCCACCGGGAGACACCTGAAAGATTTACCTCTATGCATCGACAGGGACGATTTTGAAAACGGCTATAGCTTATTTGTTTTTAATCTAAACCCTGACGAGGACGTGGAAGCTCTGAACCCCATTTCAAGCGGGATTTTAAGACTGGAGATGAGATTCAGGGTCCCCTTACCGCATACGGCGACTCTGGTGGTTTACGCAGCATACGATACTATCCTCGAGATCAATTCGAAACGACAGGTGCTGGTGGATTATTACTGAATAAAAGGATGAACACGGCTGAACTGGAAATACTCATGAACCATCTGTTGGGTGACACGTTCTGCGGTGTCTGGGCTTCGGATGAATTACAGAACCATCAACCCGTCAAAGTTACCAGCGTATTATATCGTAAACACCCACCCTCACTATCTACCCGGTGAACACTGGTTAGCAATCACGCTGGAAGAAGGAGGGGTTTCCACCTATTTCGACTCCTTCGGATTAAGTCCTGACAACCATTATTATCCGAAAAGCATCCTTGGTTTTCTGGAAAATTATGGTGGGACGAGAAACATCATTTATCACAACCGTCAACTCCAACACGAGCTGTCTACCGTCTGCGGGCATCACTGTGTCTTTTACCTGTGTCATAGAGCCAGTGGTTTGTCTTACAAACAAGTGCTAGCTCGCTACACAAACAGTGTGATACATAATGATGTTTTGGTGAGAAAGTTTGTTATGAAATTTCAACGATGCATCACTGCTTCTCCTTCGTCTTCTCCACATCAACTCGCATGTACGTTACAAATGTTTAGAGATTGTTATAAAATATGAATTGTATTGCTTTGCTTTTGCGAAAAAAAAAATCAGACTCTGTATCTCATTCATTTTTACTTTATTCACGTCAATAAAATTCTAAAAGACAAAAAAAAAAAAACTCTGGAAATGGTGTTATTTAAATCACGGTGTGAAGTCGATCCACGGAATATTTCTCTTCGTAGACTTTTTCGTCTTCTTCTTTCTCGTCTCGGTACTCGGTGAGGATTGTGAAGATAGCATGTCATCATAGTCTGTATGCGTCTGGTTTTTCAGAACTCTAAACTGCTCACGAGCGAAAGGGTTAGACACCGCGCTCTCAGGGACATTCAGCTCAGATAATGTCTCAAGAAACAGCTTCCACCCTCGTGGCTGTGACTTTGGGGGCTTCTTATACGCAGCTGTTAAGTTTTTCACCAGATCAATCACATGAGAACCCTTTAACGGTTTACCTCTATAGATAAACTCTCCTCTGGAACTCCAGCCGCTGTCGGTCTCCGATAACTTATTTAAAACATACTCTGCATTTTTGCGATCACGGGAAGGTAGGTTTGTTCATATCTCCTGCATTCCCTCTCGCTTCTCTTCCTCCTCCTCCTCTTCTGATCTTTTCAGCTCCTTAGCTTGTCTGTCAGACCCCTCCTCAGGAGGCAGCGTTAGAGACAGAGAATGGAGTTCATTTTCTCCCTGTCTGACCAGGTTAAGGTAACGCTGCAACAGAGTATTGTACTTTTTCATTTTTTCATAGGCGCCAAGTCCTCTTTCTTGTAATATTTGCCTCATTTTGAAATCCAAGTCTTGTTCCGCATTCTGCCGCATGCTGCTGCTGCTGCTGCTGCTGCTGCTGCTGGGAGATGCATTTGCATCAGACGCGGTTGAAGCTGTGTGAGTCAGGCGGTTTAGTTGATGAGGTGACACGAGATACATTTTCTGCATTTTCAATTGCGTTTATTGATCAAGCCTCCTATTAAGTTTCCCAGGAGAGGAATGGCTGTTGTTAGTAGAGGTAGAAGAAAACCACCCGTTTGCAAAACGCTGCGTTTCCGCTTTAGACTGATCTTTCTATCAGCCAGCTGTCTGAGCAAGTTTTTATGTCTGTGGAGTTTTTTAAATTGACAGCGAGAGAGAGGAATGTTCCCTTTTAACAGATTGAGAGCGATTTCGGCCAAAGACTGAAGGAGATCCGCCGGACAGTCCTTTAAAATATCCTTCCGCTTCTTAGGCGTGGCATAATACAGAGCTTTCAGAAAGGGAGCGTTCCTTTTTAATCGCGCTGACATGTCGTCTTATTTGTTTTTTGGAATATAAACCGCAGGCCACTGGTTAGGCAGTACACCCGTCCTAAGTCTGTACTGTTCTGGACAGCTGTGTGTCAGGTCGATGATTAAATACCCGTGAGGGTCCTTTGTAGCATCGTCAAAACTCGCCAGGAAAAATGCTTTTTGTGATGGAAAGATCTGATGAGCTAATGTTTTCATCTGAAGCTTGTCACGCGGGTTCTTGAATAAGACAAAATAGTTTGAATTAAGACTGATTGTACGTGAGTATTTACCCTGATGAAACACATTTTGTGTCAGCATGAATACGGACATCTGTTTGTGGTGTCTGTACTGAGTAAAAATCCGCACCACATCAGGATGATCTGAAGCCTCGAAAACCACATCATCTAATACCACCAGATGTTGCTTATCAGGAGGAAACAGGGTCTCATCTTCGAATGATTCAGGCAATCCTTTCACAAACGTTATGTTTTTATTGGTCTTCGTCAGCTCGGCATACAAAGGTTGAAACGAAGTATAAATCCAAACAATATTATCCGGTTTTCGGTTCATTACATTTTCACAATCCTGCAAAACACTTTTTACAAAAAATGACTTCCCAGAGCCGCTCGGGCCTGAGATGAGACATGAAAAAGGCGTACAAAATCTAGGATCAAAATCAATTTCCTCCATCGCGGTAAAGTCTGACATTTCATTAAAAAAAAAAAAAAAATCATCAACATCAGCAACGAGATCAGGTTATTTACTAATAACCGAACGGTACCGAAGTACCATCCTGGGTGAGCTTACGTTTGTCATAAACGATGCGCAGCTTTTTCGTGAATGAAGAATTTTTCAGCAGAAACCCCCTTTTGTCTCTGATGATGTTTTGCTGAGGAATGTCAATCGAATCACTCCTTTGGAATCTGAGATAGCCCTCCACCAGCTCCCTCACGCTGTCAAAGCTGACTTTGTCAGAAAAGTCACGAGTCTGAGTAATCCCTTTCACTCTCATCACCACCTTTTTAGCATTTTTTGTCTGATACGCATAAGTCTTGGGACCAGCCGCCACAAATTCGGAAATGGTGTCACCCGAGAGTTCATCCGTTAAATCCCCCAGATAATTACCCAGCTCAAGAGGCGTGTCACCATCCTTCAGGAGGTAAACCAAACTGTCAGTGTCTGTATAGAGCACCTTCTCCTGCAATCTCTCCAGATAACTGTAAAGCTTCAAGCGTCCGTAAGCTGTGGTGAACGCAGCGACAAATACGTTATTGGTTCTCCCGGGTGGAACAACACACCTCTCGTTGTAATTCCACTGAACCAAAGCAGCGTCGTTGTTCAGAAAAGAAAAGTACTTGATCTGATACTTTCCTGAAAACAGATAACTGAAGAACTGTGCAGGATCAGACACGATCGAGGTCTGTGTTAGATTAGGCCTCTCTGCCATCTTTCCCCAGAAGCAGTTCAGAGCCAGTTTGCAGACAGAGCGAAGCGCCGGGTTAAACCGGATTCTGTCCGCATCGAGCTGAATGCCTTGCTCCAGTTTGTACTGCTGTATGTATCTGTCCCTGCTTTCCTGATCCACCGCATCTGCCGGGTAGCCTGACGCTTCCTGTTTCCCCTTCAGAAAAGTGTGCACGTATCCTACAAAAACAGAGTCGCTACGCTCGCTAAAGTGCCAAACTTCAATGATTTTTGCAACTTTGTACCCGAGCTCCAGAGCTTTGTTGAATTCGGGAGTGACCCACACCCCCGTCAATGCACGGGCGTTTTCATCATGATCGCATAAGGTCATCTGGTTATTTATCTCAGCACAGGTGCGACAGAGAGTGAACAGCAGTTTACCCCTGGAAGATTTGTAAGGTAACACCGGGTGGAAGAGACCCCTTGGGGGGTTGACGACGGCCCGAATTAACCCAAAGTAGTTTTGAGGGTCGTCAAAATCTTCATGAATTATGGAGGGATGGCCTAAAGGATAAGCGCAACTGCTGTTTACGTACGGGTATAATGAAGTTACATCCACGTAATGCACAGATTCGCCAGCACCCGCTGTGTACCGCAGCCGCAGCGCACTCGTACGGCCTCCGTACAGAGTCTGTCTGGGGAGAGAGGTTCGGGAGGGTCAAATTCCTTCAGAAACTCGCCTACTCGCGGATCTGATTTTTTCATCTCCAGCCACTCGTGTTCCCAGATCACACAGGTCTGTAGACCGTAGACGGATCTCAGCCGGTGTAATTTTTCCTCTGAAGCTGTGTACAGCTCTTCAAAGGGCTTCCCAGTCAGAGGGCATGTTTCATGCGGCTGAAAACAAATCGGACAGCCATGGAAAAAACAACCCTGGAACTCAAAAACCCATTCCACATCACCGATCTTTGCAAACCCGTCAACAAAGTAAGGACCTATTTGCTTCTCGCCTCTGTCTAGAGCATGCTGAATGAAAACACCCCGGCTGTGTGACACATATTCCAACCACTGGATAGAAGCATGAGAGTAACTTTTGACCTGACGACGGTAATCATCAGGAGGAGGAATGGCGAGTGTGCGAGGACGTAGAAAGTTTGTGAGAAAAACTTTCATACAGGCTGAGGATATAGTTATCCGACTGAACGGGTCAACTTTTGTCTCATTCAGAAACTGATTTCTGAATCTCACGCACCCTTCAAAGAGAATCTGGACATCGTTTTTGCAGTAAAACAAAGCTTCCTTCTCAAAGTCGAATACACCGCGAGAGACCGAATCATACCACTCCTGAAATTTCATCTGTTCGGGGCGCGACATACGCTCAAAACCATAATCAGTAGGTGGGGGGTACGGTCCCGTGTATTTCAGACTCCCTGCGGAGCTGAACTTGTGAGGGAAAAAGCCTTTTGACTGATCCTCGAACCCCATTGCTTTCGGCATATCTGAGAGACGCATGCTGAGGAAAGAGAGAGAGTCGATGAATTTTAGGTTATAGTCCGACTCACTGAGCTTCAGAATTTTACCACCCATCATAATAAGAGAGGGTTCAATACCTAATTTAACCATGGTGTTAACGATCAGGTAGCTATCGAATCCTTTCGAATTATGTGCAATGAAGACCGAGTCTTTGTAGCGAGGTTTTCTGAAATGAGCGATGAATTTCTCCACGCAATCAAGACCGTAAGCATACCATTCAACACCGCTCAAGGTTTTTGTACAGACCAGATACGGTCTATGCACACCTGCCTGATCAACAAATGTCTCAAAGTCATAAAAAATCAACTTCTCCGAGTGTTTCTCGTCTACGTTTAAAGGCTGCATGTAACAGAGGTGACGATCCTGATTACCAGCGGTTTCTGACTCATCTGCGAGGCTCTCACCACAGGTTTTACAACGTCTCTTTATACACACATGCTCTCTGTTCTCCCCGGTCAATCTTTTCGTGTATGTAGAGTTACATTTAAGACATTTCTTGTAAATATCACAGTTACTAGCATACGTCTCACCACGGTTTCTCTCTCTCGGCTCGTTATGCTTGTCGAAACACTCTGACGAACGACAGGTTCTGTTACAACGATCACAGGTCACAGGGCTCCACACCCTCTGTTTACAGTCAGGGTCATTACATACAGGACAGTAACCGCCACAGCTGTGTGTATGAGGGTTATGGTATCCTTGAAAACAGAAACTGCATACATATCGGACACCAAGGAACCCTTTGAGGTTTTTAATCCCCGAGAAGTGGTTTTCAGCTAAGTACAAGAAAATTGGGCGCGATCGGTCACTGAAAGCTGTCTCAAATTTCGAGAGGGCTCTATTTTCACGATTTCTCATGAATATGACTATTTTCCGTTGTAAGAGCTCCTCAAATTTAGGGACGTCAGTGAAGGAGACTTCAGTCTGACTTGTCAAGCCTGCCTGGTGCTGTAACCATCTTCCCCTTTCTTTAGCCTGTGAATCATTTAATTTGGGATCTGTTAAATGTGCCAGACATATGGAGAAACAGAGCTTGTCGGTCCTATTGTAGACGATGTAGAGGTGACGCCTCTTACGCTGTAACACCTCATGTTCAAGAGTGCATTCTAATTTTCTTTTAACTCCGCCTCGCGGGTCACGTACAACCTGTACAACGAGTTCGAGTCCTGCGTCGGCAGCAACATCTGTATTTGACTGAACCATTTGATCGAGTAAGTTTTCAAATGCGGGGAGAATGTTATCACCATGCTGGTCAACAGTGAAAGAAACGTGCTCTCGCACATTCTCACCGACAATTTCCAATTGAACCAGGTCATTACGGTTAGATTCCGACCTGGTTCTCTCTGCAAGATGTTCGATGACTCTCATAACATTCTCGTAGAACTCTGCTAGATCTGGTACAGTCTGTGTATTTGGAAGGTTTAACGTCTGTCTTATCTCAACATTATTAAATCGATCACGCAAAATTCTTGATGCTGAAGCATCATTTTGCAAATCTGAATTGGAGCAAGATGGTTCTGAGTGGGGTAGACAGGGAGGAGGGGGAGGAGGAGGAGGAGGAGGAGGAGGAGGAGGAGGAAGAGGAAGAGGAGGAAGAGGAGGGGGAGGAGGAGGGGGAGGAGGAGGAGGAGGAGGAAGAGGAAGAGGAGGAGGGGGAGGAGGAGGAGGAGGTTCATGACTGACACTGGGGTATGATGCTGACGAATCGGAATGGTAACCAGACCCAGATTGAAATGCACTCGGTGATAAATTCACATCGTTTATTATGAATGATTCAGGATCTCGAACCAGGCACTCTAACAGAAAGTTTAAGTCTAAAATGCGCGCCATGGGGTTTTAATTTTTCTGAAATCACACTGCTTGGGGATTTTCAATCATTTATTTTTGAATGTCGTGCTTTACTGCTTCAGGATGTTTTATTTCTTTTTTTAACAGGACAAGGCTTGCTCTAAGCGCTCATCCATGAGCCGTTGCAGATCACCGTACTGAAGATATGCTATCCCACCGCGCATGAAGCTCCAGTTCAGAACGTCGGCAGCAACTGCTTTGGCCTTCCGAAGCGCTGTGTCGAAAGCAGCATTTCTAACGATGCCGAGAAGAGTCCGGTCGTCTCCCAACTCCGTATCTCGAACAAAAAAATCTAAAAAAAAAAAAAAAAATGAGGATAGAGGAAAAAGTCACGTATAGGATATATATATTCCCCAATTATGTACAGAACACTTAGTGAGAACAAAATAAAGTACTTACCATTCACATAGTGGATGTCCGCACCATCCTGATGTGGTGGTGGTGGTGGTGGTACCTCAGCCGGGCCTTTAAATGAAAAGAAAAAAAAATTGAATACATATATACATGTTATAAATATAAAGTTTTTCTCCACATCTCAGTCGTAAAACCTACCCCTCAGATCATCGTCAGTCTCGCTGTCATGTCCAGGATCAGCCTCAGGCTCAGACACAGTTTCGGGGTCGTGATCAGCGATCGGTGGAGATGGTGTTCTTGGAACGAGAGCTGAAAAAATAAATAAATAAACAGATAAATAAAATTAATCAATGGATCATTTAAGACTGAGTAAATAAATAAACAAGGAATATAGAAAGAATAAAATACATGCCTCTGAGCTCCTGGATTGTAGTAGGAGGCTCGGTCTGCGTAGGCCCTTAAAATACAGGAATAATTTAAGAAAAGGTTACACACATGCATGACATTATTATTTTATCCCACCATCAATATTTAAAAAAAAAAATCTTACCAGTGAGATCGACCACCTCGCTTGTATTGACAGCGGTTTCTACTCGACCAGGTGCGAACAGGAGATCTTTAATATGAAGACGATCGTCAGAAGTTTTATTTTTTATTTTAAACAAACTTAATAAACTTTAAAAAAAAAAAAAAAGACTTACCGGAAGTACAGAGGTTGTTGAGGTCTCCCGAGACTTGAGTGTGATCAATGTCGTCGAAACGGCTCAGAGCTAGGAGACATCAAATAATTACTTTAAAAAAAATATATATATATATATATATACTCATATGTACAACCAGGTATGAATCAGATCAGATAAACCTACCCCGGGAAAAGCGAGCTCTTACTGCAGAACCAGAAGTCCCTGGAGTGTCTTCTCGATTTGGAGGAAAAACTGGAAATTTAAATAAAACAGAGATAGTGAGACCTCCATAATGTCTTGAGATCTCTGAAGATTTAAAAACAAAAAAAAAATTACCCCTGGTACGGAGAGAGGATAACTCTTGTAGAGAATCCGTGATAATTGACCTATTTCTTGTCAGATTCTGACGGCCTGTGTTTGAAGGTCCTGGGGCTTCACTGGCTGTCGAGGTCAGATTTCGAGTCTGATTATCGAGCCTGTCCAGCTCATCTGTCAATCGTAAAAACAAAACAAACCTCATTAGATCCCATAGACGATTATTCTCAATTAAATACAGGATTGATTTAACAATTTACCAAAATCATCCCGGGTCAGGTTAAAGTCTTCTTCTTCTTCTTCTTCAACTTAAAAAAAAAAAAAAAAAAAAAAATTAGTTAAACAGGGGTAAAAACATGTTTTAAAAAAAAAAAGAAATCCATTTTTGTCTGATCAAATAACATGAAATTTAAAAACCATGGTACTTACATCGAGAATGGGTCGTCGGCTCTGTGGATGATGATGATTCACCGAAGAAATTAGTCTTGTCTAGAAAAATATATTAAAATGCACTTTGTTTTCTCGCTCTCACACTTTTTCAAAGAGAAAATAATTTTCCAGTCCATTCGTCCTACCGGCCATCTTGCGGTGTTATTGACGGGGTGTTTGGTTTTTTTCTCAAGCAGTGATCTTCTTCTTCTTCTCTCTCCTTCCTCGCTCTGCCTGTTGCAAGCTGAAGTGACTGACTGTCACTTATATCCATGCTAGCTAGCTATTTTGCATTTGCATTTGTTTTTTGGTGGTTTTTATGACTTTTGATCCTTCCAATAAGATCACAGGATCGGCATGAGGTGTTAGAGAGAGGTTGGGTCTTGGAGGAAGTGAATATTCTTTCTGAGGGGAAGTGTAGTAGGGTGTGAAGAGAAGCCCAAAGATTCTTGTACGAATTAAAATTAGACCGGATTTACTCTTTGTGAGAAACTGATCACGGATCAAACAATACAAGATAGAAGAAAGATAGACTTATTGTCTGTCCATGGTGGTGATAGAAATTCTTCTTTGATAGGATCCACCAATAAAATATAATTACACAAACATGCTAAGACGCATGCTCACGGGTAAAGAGATGTTGAGAGAACAGTAGCGGATAAAATAAATATGTAGAACTCTCTGTCTTATTTTTCTTTTGTTCAGGAGGAATAAAACATTTTTTATGGGGTTGTGGTACTTTGTAATGTCTTCCTGAATGTGACTGTTGAAATAGTGGAAAAAGTAGAGGACGAAAACTTAAAGATCTTTTTTTTTTTTATCCTTCGGACACAGGTATCATAGTTTGTTTCTGAGAAAAGTTTTGACCTGCTCACAATCAATTTTCTTCTAAGAATAGCATATAAATATTGTATCTGAACTAAACAAACTCTTTTTTTTTTTAAATTTTCTATCAGAGTGACCCTGTTCATAAGACAACTTCCTATGCTGTTCCCACAATCTACTCCCAGACGTCCCCTGCTCGTATGCTATCTGATAAAAGCTTTGAAGTAGACCTGTCGAACTAGATTACCCCCGTTTTATGATCCCTTCTTTTTTCTTCACCTACGGAGGATGCCTGACTTCCTCAGATCAGAACCCACCCCGCTCCCATCCTCGCACCCAGACATCTCGCTCGGATGTGACTTCCTTCTACTTCCTTAAATCAGGCACACCCTATGCGTCTCTGTATGGTGAGGTCTTGTTTTCTACCCAGAATCTGCAGCTGTAGCTAGCTTCAAACACTCACACCCTTACAGTAGGGTCGTAAACGATCAAACAGTCAGACAGACGGAGGGGGAAGACTTCAACAGTATTTTTATTATTCGAGGCATAGTTTAATCAGAAATACTTCTACAAGAGTGAAATCAATCGCTACTGACTAGTAATAATACGGCTTTATCATCACCAACACATTACGCAGAATAGAACAATCCAAATTCATCTGCAAAGCAGAATGAAGTCTGTCCACTTCATCCGAAGGACTGAGACCGAGCCCGCATTGAATGGAAAGTGAGACGGCATCGACAAATAGCGTGTACAAAGATATTATGTGGTACTTAGTTGTAGAAAGAGAATCTTTAGACAATTCGTGTACAATTCCCGCAAATACAGAGGACAGACTGGAATCGGAAGCACTCGTTATAGTGTTTTGCACCATAACCCACCATGCTGCATCTCCCCGACACGACCGGACTTGAGCATGAATTTTTTCCATGCGTTGAATTTCAGCATCGGTAATCATACTGTATGCACAACCCAGGACTCTCTTACAGATAACATTGGTTAGAAGTCTCTTCAGCTGAGAAATAACATCATCTAGCTCGATAGTTTGACTTAACAAATTCCCCATCTTTCCTCCTCCTTCTTCTTTTTTTTCTTCTTCTTGTTTTTCACTCACTCTTCCAGCAGTCACTCACAGCAGAGAGTTGATCAGTGGTCACGGACTGTCCGACATCAGAGTCGTAAAAGTCGCAGATCAGCTCTGCCACTCTCCGAACAGATTTGACCTCAAAGATCAGGGTTTCCACGATCGCTCTGATTCTCTCCTCGTCGGAACGGATTTTCCTGAGGATCAACAGCTTTTGTATGGATGGGAACAGCTTGGGTGTGAAAAGTCTGGCCATCAAGCGGTCGTAATGCTCCGAAAAATAGCCATCTGTCTCAACATCAAGACACGGATGATGCTTCTGACTAGGGTGATTGGTTCTGCACCCGTAACAGGTCTCCTTCTGGTATCTGCCTATCACCAGGTTCAGCAGGTGAAGCAAACCCAGTTTCACTGTACCGATCAGACCAGCTGAGATCCAGCCGTCGACATCATCCTCTCCAGATTCTCCAGCACTTGGCGATGTAGGCCCTGCACCTCCCCCGGGTTTGACCAAGACCGGGGCAGCCTCCTCCTCCCCCTCCTCCGCTTGCACAGGAGCGGCCTTGCCCGCCTGCACCAGACTGCGCTGATGAAGAGTTTCAAAATCACAATTGCAGGCCAGTTCCTCGTTGTTGAAGCCGGTTGTCGGGTGAGAACAGGGAGACAACGAAGATGATGATGATGATGATGAAACAGCTTCCTCGTGGCTGAGGGCATGAGGACAGTCGCACGTCAGCTCATCCTCGTTCAGGACAGAGGATGGTCCGTATGCAGAAATATTCGGGTTCTGAGAGCATGATAACAATGATGGAGAAAACGCTTGAAAGTCTTCTTGTTCTTCTTCCTGGCTGAGGGTTTCAGAAAATAAAGACAGAGAGTCCTCACTCAGCAGATCAGGGTACCCCGGATGAGGACACTTGAACCCGGCAGAAAATCTCCTGTTGCTGTACTTCTGCATGGCTGAAGTCGAGAGAGAGCTCCTTTTTATATGTCGAGGAAGAAAAAAATAACAGATGTACTGACGCCACAACTTCTCCCACCTCTCAATAAATAGTCCTCGACGACATGTACGAGGCAGAAGGCGTGGTTTAAAACGTAAGTGTTCTTCTCACGCTAACCACGTCTCTCCAATCACGCGAGTTGTGAAACAGAGTGGTTATTTTTCCACCATTTTCTTTCATCTTCTCTATCATTGCATCAAATGGTAAGTCAAGAATCTTTCTGTATACTCCGCACTCACTGTTAAAGGTTTCCAAAACAAAACTATCTGTCGGCCGTTCGTCGTTTGACGATTGCATGCTCGCACGGAAAAACCACCGACCGCACGCCACTGTTTTAGTCTGCCATACAGCACAGAATCTCATCTTTCGCTGATCAATTTGTGAATCAGGAGACTGTGTTAAGCGGGCACAGTCTCCTGAATCTTTATCCCTCGTACACCAGCTGTGATACCTGTCAAGCAGCATCGTCAGAACACCCCAATCGTTCGATGAGACAGCTGTCTGAGACGAAAAAGGCCCAAATTTCTCATTGCCGTCCAACTGATAAAGACAGAGTTCGCCAATGTCATATTTGAAGAAAAATCCCCAGCTACCTCCAACGCCGTATGAGGATAGAGACCATTCCTCATGTAACAATTCTTCCGGGGGCATCTGAGTCCGGTAAAGGTATATAACGCTCTTTTTCGGCGTAGTGCCCAACATTGAAAATTCATTAAAAATTGTGACAGGAGTTTCGCTGATGAGAGATTCCGGCTGCGTCTTCATGACACGTTTCTCCGCCATCTCCGGGTACAATATAAATTCACCCCCTCTAACCGACTGTCTGGCTCCTTCTCATCCCTTCAGATGTGTCAACACCTAACCCGTCGTAAAAACTTCAAAAGACCTCAGACGGAAGGAAGTTTGGGGGGGGGGGGGACAAATGCGCAGTGGACATACGCTGGACAAATGGTGGACATATGGCGAGGGGAGGGGTTTATTGGGGGCCATAAATCTTTCGTTTGACATATAATATCCTATTCTGTTTATATATATATATATATATATATATATATATATATATATGTGTGTGTGTGTATGGGTGAGTGTGCATGTGTGTATATGTATGTATATGTATGTATACATACATATACATACACACACACACACACACATATATATATATATATATATATATATATATGTGTGTGTGTGTGTGTGTATATATATATGTATATGTATTAGGGCTGTCAAATGATTCAAATTTTTAATCAGATTAATCACAGCTTACAAATTAATTAATCATGATTAATCACACATAATCGCAATGTCCAACTATGTCTGAAATATACCCCTTTTTCCTGTATTGCATTAACAAAAACGACAGGACATGATTATATATATTTAACACGTGATGTGTTTTATATTTAAGGCTCCAAATAAAATAAATATTCAAAAAACTAAAACATGCACACCATAACATATTGTCTGTGTGTACAGTGCTCCTTCTGCAGCCCCTCTAAAGTTGGCTTTTGGCAGGAGTTACATTTTTAGGTCTGTAACAAAATGTAGTAGCACAATAAAAGTGAAACTAAGAGAAACCACACTTTATTCTTGCACAATTAAACAGGTAATTCTTAGCCAGTGTTCCTGTTTGTGTGGAAAACAGAAAACTGCTTCAACATTTTTTTAATCAAACAAGTAGAATCCATGGGGCCAGCCGGCTTATCTCCCTCCATATTGCTGTCTTCTTCTGTTTTGATAAATTACAGTTTTTCTCCACTGGTTTGGCTCATTTCTTGAAACCGAAATTACAGTTTCAAAACAACATGGACAAATCTCCAAACTACGCTGTAACTGCTCACAACAGAATGGCATTTTGCATTCATGTCATCACATTGGAAATGTCTGAGTACATGTCTCAATGTCTCAGAAAATCTTTGCAAATGATTAAGCACTGTAAGGATAGATTTAGCACAATTCCCAAGTGAATATGTCATGTCGATATAAACTGATTGATCGATTCTCAGTCTAATGGTTGTTTTCTCCAAAACATATCAGCCTAATTTCATTGTATCAGTCACCACCTGCAAAATCATCTGTTCAGCTGTCGAAATTAGTCAAAAACACACTTCAATACCATGAATATCAGACATGGATGTGTTTGAATGAAGGCGAGGAGGACAGTCAGGAGGGTGAGGAGGGAGACCAGTGAAGAAGTGAGCTGTGAAACTCCAGCTTCATTTACACTACATTGGGCTACATACAATTTTCCTTTTTGTTTTGTTACCTACACAAAGGAGGTTATGTAATCACATCGGTTTGTTGGTTGGTTTGTTGGTTGGTTGGTTTGTGAGCAACATTTCGGAAAAAGTTATCGACGGATTGCAATGAAACTTTGTGGAAAGGTGGGTCTTGGGCTAACTTAGAATCCATTAAATTTTGGTGACGATCCGGATCACTGTCTGGATCCAGGAATTTTTTAAAGGATTCTTTATCATTGAGAGATAGGACAGTCTTTGACATAGTTGGGCATAACTCAACAATAAATGACAAGGGGGCTCAGCAAAAAATTACAGTAAGATCTTCAAGGACTCTAAGAGATATCAGCTGCTGATCCAGATCAGGAAGTATTCCGGATACCAGGATCCAGAACAGACAAAAATAGGGGGATTCGGGAGTGTCAGTCACTGTGAGGAAACACACTGAGATATGAACATGCAACAAACAGCTTTCTCCCAGATATTGTTTGTGTTGGGGAGAAATACAATGTTTTTTTTTTGTTTTTTTTTTTTTCATCACATATGGTGTTCTTATTGTTGTTGGTGACTGATTGGAGCTGTGGCGGAGGTCTGCGCCTGTGCCTCTCTGAGTGTCAGATTCTAGTTCTTTGTTTTTTGTTTTTGTTTCTTTGTTTTTATTTTACAGTATATCGACTCCGATGGATGGAAGTTGCTTTGTGAGTAAATAAAAATTCTAACAGTTTCCTTGGAGGTATGAGAGCGATGTGTGAATCAGAACTTGAAGGTTCTTCTTACTGTAAAATGCTTTTTGTCTTTATTTTCTTATACACAATATTTTCTGATATATAAAAAAACCCAAAGAAGAAAATAAAAACTATGACAGTCACCATTATGAATGAAGGACTGGGCCCAGGTAGAAAGGTAGATGAGGAATATTTCAGTGGTCCTTTGCGCTTAAAGACAAAACATGTAAACATTTTGACTGTCAGTGCTCACACAATGTCAAAAGAACAAAGCATTTTGAGGACATTGACCTTTTGTTTGAGAGAGAAATTTAGTTTTTCTGCCTAAGTGAACTGTTTTGGAAGAGATCTGATCTCTGACAGGTGAACCGTGGTTCTGCTGAACCGTCCAGGTTGTTTTTGGCAAGAGAACCAAGAGAACTGAGAACGTCTGGTCTGTTTTGAAAAATGAGCCGAAGCTGTTGAGAAGGATCTTTACCTTTTGGAGGCTCTGACTGTTTATATGGGGAAGAAATGAAGCTTTGAAACATGTGTGAACAGTTTTGAGAGAGAGATGAGTTTTTGCAAGTGAGCTATGGTGTTGAGCTGAACTGTGAGACCATTTTGCCAAATGATCTTCGAGTTTTGAAAATGTAATTTCAGTTTCAAGAAATGAGCCAAACCAATGGAGAAAAACTGTAATTGACCAGGCCTCCTTTGCCTCCTGTCTGCTGCCCGTCCATGCTTCACATGTCCACGTGGGTGCACGTTGCGCGTTGGTCCGCATGACGTAAAAATCGTCATGAATTCCTGTCCGCTGGGGTCCGCGCAGACCGATCCGCGGACGTCCGCGCAGCAGACAAAACATGACGGAAAAAGTGAAAGTAGACGGAGCTGCAGCCTGATGGCTCCACTGAAAGACACGGAAAGAGTGAAAAACTCGTGGAAAGACAGAGCAGACTCTGTCTGGAGGGAGGAGAAGGTCTGCAGACAGAAGTGAAAGTAAATAATCGCTCCGGCGCCGCCCCGCGATTCAGAAACAGAAAAAAAAGGCTAAATAAACTTTAATACTTAATGATAATGTACTGACAGGGTATGTGCTTAATTTTCTCTAAATAATCCGTAATAAAGGAGCAGATAAACAGTCTGTAGTGCCGAAAAAGCTTCTCGATCAGCCGAGGCTGAGGTGAGGCTTCTTCTTCTTCGGTTGCTGGCAGCTGGGCACTACCGCCACCCGCTGGTAGAGGTGAGGCTTGTCATGATGCGCATGCGTTAAACTGCGTTAAAAATTTTAATGAGATTGATTACATAAATAAACGCAATTAACGCGTTATTTTTGACAGCCTTAATATGTATATATGTGCATGTATATATATGTATATGCATAAGTATAATTCCTGATGTATGTCTGTATGTTAAAATATGCGCGAAAAAACACTTCAAAATGATTAAGTAGAGGCAGATTATATACAGAAATTAAGTATTATTTGGGGGAAATGTTATGCTGTGACTGTGTATGAAAAGTATAAATATGTAAATGTAATCACTGTAGGGGGTGTGGATAAAAGGGGTAGGATTTAATAAGTAACTTCTTCCTACTCCATTTCGAACATGCAGATCGGTAACACATGCAGGTTGTTGCTGAAGTCTTCGTTTTCTTTTAATTTTACTATGCATGTGTTTGTTTCTGGTGACGACCAATTTTTCGTTTTCTTTTGCATGTTTGAAATAAATAAATAAATTCATTCATTCATTCATTCATTCATTCATTCATTCATTCATTCGTCCAATGAGTGAAGCTCACTCTGAGCCAACAGAAACACTGAGAGCTGCATCTCTTCTTGTGTTTGGTGTCTTTGTGGATTCTGTACCTGGACTCTGCAGGAGCAGCTGGCGTCTCTTCCCTGTCCACAGACTCTGCTCTGTCCTCCTCTTCACCCACATCACTCATCTTCAGTCAGGCTGAGAGAGAAACCAGCAACAAGAACAAAGCTGTGAAACCTGTTGAAGACTCACTGTCAGCGATCAGACTCCTCTCATGTGGAACCAGCTCCCAGTGTCAGTTATGGAGGTTCACACAGTCTCTACTTTGAAGGTTAAGACTTTTCCAGTGAGTAAAAACTAACAGAGCTGGTTCAGGTCACATGAGATCAATTTTCACACATGCACACAGAGTTGCTTTTGTTCTCAACAATTTGACATTTTGACATTAGAAGACAAACATTGGACAAACTCTCACCTGCTCCTCCTCCTCTGACAGTTGACTGGAAGTTGAGAGTCTGAACTCACTCAGTTCTTCTCTTCTTGTTTCCTGGTTGGACTGTTGAGCAGCTGCTCCTCCTCCTCAGTGTTTCTTTGAAATCACAGCCTCACAGTGCAGGAAGTGTGAGACATGAATCAGCCTATCAGAATAAGATCCTGTGTTTTGGATGCAGCGTGAAACAGAAAGTAAAGAGATGAACTTCATGTCACTTGAAGATATTACAGATTTCTCCATTGGTTTCTCTCATTTTCTGAAACAGAAATTACATTCTCAAAACAACAAGAACAAATCTCCAAACTGCTCTGCAACTGCTCACAACAGAATGGTGTTTATCATTTAATCCCATTGGAAATGTTTTCGTACTTGTCTTAATGTCTCAGAACATCTTTGCAACTGATTAAGCACAGTAAGGCTCAATTCAACAAGTGAATAGACATGTTGATCTAAACTGATTGACTGATTCTCAGTCTTGTTCTCTCCAAAACATATCAGCATCATTTCATGATGTCAGTCATCACCTGCAAAATCATCTGTTCAACTGTCAAAATGAGTCCAGAACACACTGCGATAACATGAATACCAGATATTGATCTGTTTGCATGAGGGTGAGGAGGGTGATCAGTGAAGAAGTGAGCTCTGAAACTTGAGCTTCAGTTAAAGCACTGTAGGCTCCATACATCTTTCCTTTTTTTTTTTGTTTGTTTGTGTTTCTTTCAGTATGTTGAACTCTGATGGATGGAAGATACTTTGTGTGTGAATAAAAAAAAACAATTTCCTTGGCAGTATGAATGCAATGTGTCAAAACAAAACTTGAAGGTTTTTCTAACTGTAAAACAATTTTCTCTTTTTCTTATACAATTTGTATTCTGTTAGCTAAAAAAAAAAACAGTACAGTAACCATTGTGAATGAAGGACTCAGACAGGAAGGGAGATGAGGGATATTTCAGAATTCTTCAGCCTTAATGATAAAGCATCTAAACATTTTGACTGTTCGGGCTCACATGATGCCAAAAGGACAAAGAATTTTGAGGGCATTGACCATTAGCTTGAGAAAGAAATTTAGTTTTGACACCTGAATGAACAGTTTTATAAGAGATCTGAGCTTTGACAGGTGAACTGTGGTGTTGAGCTGAACCATCCAGGTTGTTTTTGACAAGAGAACCGAGAGTCTTGAGAACGTCTGGTCTGTTCTGAGAAATGAACCAAAGCAACTGAGAAGGATCTTTACATTTTGGAGGCTCTGACTGTTTACATGGAGAAGAAATTTATCATTGAAACATGAGTGGACAGTTTTGGGAGAGAGATGAGCTTTTACAAGTGAACTATGGTTTTGTGCTGAAAGTAAGACTGTTTTGCCAAATGATCTCAGAGTTTTGAAAACATAATTTGTGTTTGAAGAAATGAGCCAAACTAATGAAGAACAACTGTCATATTTGCAGCAGGCTGGTCAAACAGCCGACACGCCTCAGAATCACGACTGCTTCAGAACGAGGAAATGTTGAGCAGCTCAGGAATGCAGTTCAACATGAAGATCAGGACCAGGGATGAATAACAGAGGCTCCCTGACAGCAGTTACTACAAAGTTCAACAACAACAACCAACAACTCAGAGACCTTCAGTCCTAATTTGAACTCTTTGATGCTGATTTTAGATTGTGGAATTCATCTCTGAGTGTTCAATGTGTTGAAACGTCATTCCAAGTCACCAGTTTTTATCAAAGCCACACTCGTATCACACAAGAAATTCTTTCCGACTTCTTCCTGAAGCACTGAAAACATCCTGACCTCACTGAATGGCAGAATCACACTCCTCCCAAACCTGTTTGGACCTCTGCTGCTCAACAATGAGTCAAGAGTTTGAATTGAGGCCAATAGAAACACTTCACTGTTTTCAGTGACTCAGAGATTTAAATATGGAAGAAGAGTCAAACTGATCATGGTTAAAAAAAAGGGAGAGCCAGCAAAATAAATGATTCAGAATTTGTAAGAAAAAAATAATTTACAAAGAATGTTTTTGAAAAACAAAAATGAGTAACACATTTTTAAATCAAATGTCACATCATTCCATAGTTTAACTCCAGTGAAGAAACATTTCCTTCCAACACCTTTGTTCGCTTTAAGCAGAACAAACTTGGAAACAGCTCACAGGTCAGACTGAGTCTCTATCAAAACTCCTCCTGAACAGAATCTGGAAGTGAGTTTGCTCTGAACAGCATTTGGATTATTTCATCATAAAGAAAGTAATCAACTTTCTTAATACACGATTCAGCAAACAGTGGAATTACTGGGAGCAGATTCATTTGCTCTGTCCATGAAATGTCTTCCTGATTTCTATGAAATATTGATGGTATTTACAGTTGATTAGAAAATTAAACCTCAGTTCTTCATGTTAAGACATGTGAGGAAGAATAAGTGAACACACACACACACACACACACACACACACACACACACACACACACACACACACACACACACACACACACACACACAACTTTTAATCCAAACACTTTCACATCAGAAGACAAAAGTTGGACAAACACTCACCTGCTTCTCTGACAGTCGACTGGAAGCTGAGAGTCTGAACTCACTCAGTTCTGACTCACCTGGATCACCTGAACACAGCAGCTCACACCCTCACAGTCCAGGAAGTGAGACACGAATCAGCCAATCAGCTGCAAGCCTCAAATCCAGAACAGTCTCAATGGCCACGTTTACATGGGTCAAAAATCCTCCTAATAATCAGATTGGAAGCTGATTGTAAAAGTCTCATATAAACACCTGAGTGACTCCGCTTCACTTGGAGCAGATGATATTTCGGGTTTGACGAGGCAGCCGACTCTAATCAATAATCTGTGAAATTGTTTTTGTATTTGTTCACATGTTTATTTCCATCCTCAAAGCAAAGAGACACATTGAAAAGTGAAAAACACTTGTTTATTTATTTTAAATTAAGTGAAAATAAACATCTCTGTTGTTTTTGTCGATACTTCTGGTGAGGTTCACTCAAGGATGAGGGTTGAGAACTGGGTGGAAACAAACCAACCTCAAAAATAGAGCAGACAACGCCACCTGAGGAGTCCCACCCCAGGAAGGAAAATACCAATTTCCAACAGATCACACAGGTTCAGTTGCTTCAGGAAGAGACGTGGCTCAAACTGAAATCAATAACATTTATTAAATAATTAAATAGATTAGAATCAACAATTAAATTGATGAATCCCTGGAGTGCTGAGGAATCAACCTTAAAAGAAAGACAGTGAATCGCAGCGAGGTGCACAACTATTTACTGAATCACTTCAATGCTGTTAACATTAAAACCATTCCACTGCAGGCAGGTCCAGGAATACGGTGACCGTCGAAGGAGGTCCGAGTGGATGGAAGCTGCATGGGGCACGGTGGCCAATTAAATGCCGGGATTACCACACAGCAATCACTCACCCATCCACTCTCTGCCACTTGTCCTTTCCAGGGTCGCGGGGGGCCGGAGCCAATCCCAGCTACTTCAGGTGAGGGCGGGGTCACCCTGGACAGGTCGCCAGTCTGTCGCAGGGCCAACACACAGACAACCATTCACACCAAGGGGCAACTTAGAGGGTGACCAATTAACCTGACATGCATGTTTTTGGACCGTGGGAGGAAGCTGGTGAGCCCGGAGGGAACCCACCACACATGAGGAGAACATGCAAACTCCACACAGAAAGGCCTCGAGCCCCAGCCGGTACTTGAACCCAGGACCTTCTTGCTGTGACGCAAGAGCGCTAATCACTGCTCCACTGCCACCGTGCAGCACTCATAAGGTCCCAAGTAAACCACGACAAACGGTGAAGGAGGAAAACCACACAAAGGCCGAACCTCTCCCAGCCGGTAACCTTCTCCACTGTTGATGACCGTCACTAAACCAGTTGACTCAAGTTCTAAACTTAATATATGTTTAAAAACAACTAAATCAAACTGAAGAAACAAGAAAATGAAGGCAAAACCAAGACGAAACAGCAGCAGAGAAACTCTACAAAAGAAAGGACATTACACATTAAGAAAAGAACCATTGATGGCGCGATATAAGCCACACCTTGATATGTTTTGTACCTGACATCCCACAGTCTGCCCAACAGACACCAGTATCAAGCAAACCAGACTGTCCAAGGCACGTTTTCAAAATGTGCATATTAAAGGAACTCCTGAAAACATATGAATTCCTTAAAATAGTCCTAAAAGCTGCCCGACCTCAGAGCCATGCCATGCTGGCACAGGTGCCTTAAAGCTCGTGTCCGGAGTTTTGAAAGAGAGAGGTTTTTTTAAATCCAACGTCTCCAGGTTCCGCCCTCCCTCTGCTTTCATGAGCGAACAAGCCACGCCCCTTTAATTGTGCTCGCGCATTACCTGTGCAGTAAAAATGAGAGCCTCCGAGTCCTACAGCATCCTCCATGTTTTTAGCTGTTTACGGTGGATGTTCAGCAGACAGTGGATTTATCCAAGGTTAGCGTAAAGTCTCTCTGGCTGCAGGCACACATTGATTGACAGCATGACAAAGCGGAAGCTCAAAATCTATTGGCTGAAGCTGACCGGCACTTTTTCGGATAACATGAGACGAAGGCGGAGCTCATAAATAAATGTGAATATTGCTTTATGCTAATATTATATTGTAGTATCGAACCAGACTGACACATTTAAGCTCTGTTAAAAAATGATACATTCATTGGAAACGAGCAGAAACTCCAGACACGAGCTTTAAATACTCTCTGGTTGGGCCATGCCAGGAGCTGCCTAATTTCCCGATGCATTCAAGTACAAATTGGAAAAATCCCAAAAATCCAAATCCACTTTATTTATAGAGCACATTTTGAAAAAAGACAAATGTCTACAAAGTGCTGCACTCAAAGAACAAAGTACAAGCAAATACAGAGAGTAAAACCATAAAATGAATAAAACATTAAAAAAAAACCTAGAATTAAAAAATAATAAAAAGATAATTAAAACAGATGAAACAAATGAAAAGACACAGAGGACCACACAACTCACGTGGTGTTAAAAGCCAGGGAATAAAAGTGGGCCTTAAAACAGAAAAGACAATATCCCCATGACACACTCAAACTATCTACACACTCATCTGACATCATTCCAACACACAATGTGACGATTGAGGTTGTTCTGAACAATAAAACATGAATGACTTGATTTTATTTTGAAGACTTGAGATTCTGACCCGATAACGCCAAACGAATCAGATTTGATTCATGAGTTTTTCAGCCTTCTACATGAGCAGTGTGATATTTTTTTCCCCCTGATAAACCAGATGTATGCAATCAGATACGTGCAGTGCACAGATAATCCAACAGGGGGCAGTAATTCACTGATGAGAGGGGCTTCCAGCAACACCACAAGGCTGCCATGACTCCAGTTGGACACAGGTGGTTTTTGAAGAACTTTGTCAAATTTGAAAAGGTTAATGCAAGAAAAACATTCAAAGTTTTCACTGAAACATCGACAGGAACAGTCCCTGAGTTGATGCAGTGTGAAAATATTGAAAATTTCATAATCTATGTTTTAGTAAAACGATACACAGAGACCAGAAGGACAAACACTGGTTTTAAAGCCTCAGTGGTGAAATTGCTTGCAGCGTACCACCTGAGAGCTTGTTGAGCTGCTCAGCGTTCTCCTCTCACAGCCTCACTGAGAGTCAAACCCTGGATCTTTGTTCTCACACCGACTGTTTAGTACAAACCTGCTGAAAGCAGCATGGACTCACTCCAACCATCTACTGACCTCAGAGTCTGCAGGCTGCAGTCTGGACTCTGCTGGAGATCAACCAGCTGCTGCACATCTGGATCCTGCAGCTGGTTCAGGTCGAGCCACGTCAGGAGGGAGGGGTTGGACTTCAGAGCTGAGGCCAGAGAAGAACGAGAAGATGGTGAAGGTGTGTGAATGTGTGCGTGAATGGGTGAATGTGATCCTGCAGTGTAAAGTGCTTTGGTCTCTGCAAAATGCAGATGAAAAAGCGCTATGTAAGTGTAGTCCATTTACCATTTACCAAGAACAGCTGATCTTTGACAAACTGCAGTTCCACAACCTGAATAAAGAGAAAGAAGTTAAAAACCTTTTTAAACAAGGTTTCAATCGACCTTTTAAATTATTCCTATTTTATACGTGTTTATTTTGCTGCATTGTTCATGTGAATTGTAGGTCATTTAATCTATTTTACTGTTTCATATCTGTTTTATTGATGTATTTTCACTCTTAACTGTTCACCTTCTCTGCTGCTGGGGGTTCTGTCCATGGGGCCCTTTGGCCCGGCTGGTTGGGGGGCTCCCCACCTCGGGTGCAGACGCCCCCGGCAGCAAGACTGACTTTTTTTTTCTTTAAATGATTGTTTTACAGAAGAAACACCAAAACTATGCTCCTCTAAACTCTCCAGCTGAATGAATGAATGAAGAAATCAAGCAGTGTGTGTTGCTGAAAGTGGGCGGAGTCAGTTTTGGGGGGGAAACCTGCTCCGGACCAGGTTAGTTTCAGTCTGTCACTGCAGTGACTGACTGAGAGGTTTATTTCCCTCTCTCTGTGAAACAGGTTAGATTTACCTTCTCTGGTTGGAGTTAGCTTCCACAGTGAAATGGAAAACTGTTTCCCTCATTTCAGGGTGAACGGACTCAGAGTTCTCCCAAAGCCTACTTTGTGAAACGGACCCCAATTCGCTATAAATGCCGAGCAAAGCTGGCACCACGTCTCCCAGGTGAGCAGGTGATCACCCGAAATTTCTGCTGGAGGGCCAGAGGAACGTTGGCCCCCCAGATGGTCTCTGGAACCTTTTGTTGTGGTCAAGCGGCTGAAGGAAGACCAGCCAGTCTCTGTCCCTCTGCTGGAGGGTAAGGAAGCACCAACACACATGCTGCACCGTCATAATCTCTGCGATCACGTCCACTAGATGTGTTACAGGACAGCAGGGAACAAGCTGAGGAGATGGAACCAAAGGGAGCCGGAGAGTCAAACCAGCCATCAACACCTACTTGGTGGCTTCCAGGCCTCATTATGAACTCTACTCAGCAGCCAGCAGCCCAAGAGACCCAGCTCCGGCCGAACCACCTGAGCCTCCAGAAGAACCCCCAATGGAGAGCCTGACCACCTCCATCACTCCCAGCGACCTCACTTTGGGTTACCTCCGGTCAGGAGTCACAGTGAGTCACTGGTCAGGACGACGACTGTTAATGGAGGGAAAACGTCAGTGAGATGTCTTCATGCCACTGCACGATATGCCTTATTTTAGACGCATGTTTCATTGGAGTTTGTATCAAGTGATTGTTTGAGACTGGTTTTATGAATGAAGGCACAATGCATGCTGGGGACTGTGGATAAGAGGACTGACTGACGGACCACGCCCCCCACGAAGCTCACGATTGGTGAACACAGCTGGGGTGCAGCTTAAAGCGGGGAAAGATGCAGGTATCTTTTCATTTATTCTTGCATGTGTTTCACCACAATTTTACTGGTTGTAAATAAATTCTGTGAAGCCGCGCTTGAGTCCTCTTTTAACAGTGAAATCATTCTTTGGGCTGGAATTACAAGAAGCACACACACCGGTGTGTGACTGAACAGATTACTACACAAACCTGTCAGATGAGCTGTGATTTTAAGTATGAACTGACAGATAATTCCTGTTGCTGTTTACGTGTTCTATCTGCTGTTAAAACGTTAACCAGCCAGTAGCAGGTTCTGTGAGGAAAACAGGTTGTTTCAGTGTTTTTCCATCACGCTTTACCACACCCACCTCCATGTTGATCGCTGCTGTCATTAAGAACAAGTGTATCCTGCCAGACATGCAATACTTTTGTCTCTTTAATTATTTTAATCTATCTGAGATCAGTTGGTATTTATCTTCTTTTGAAATACTTAATTTGTCCTTATTTTGTCGATTAAATTTTTTGTTTCTTTTGTTGTCCGTAACAAGCGCTTGCACATTGTCTAAATGTAAGTGTGGATTAAGAATGCAGCTCAGAATGAAGAAGCCTCACTGGCAGGACACCATGACCGATCACTCCCTCACCCAGACACTCCCATCTGCTTCCCACTCAGCCTCACTGACATCTGGTCTCAGCCGTGGAACTCGCTCCATCTCCCCTTCACACTGTTCAGGAAATCATTCCCAGAATGCACTACAAACTCCCCTTGATACTCCGGCATCATCTCCAGCTTCTTCATTTACAAAGTTAATTTTTAAAGTCAGATTCAAGATGCTGCTGTCCATGAATACGGACAAAAGACCTTCAACAACCTTTATCCTGCAGACTGAAGCACGTCGTCTCTCTGTGGATTTCCTGGGCTGCTGGTTGAGGTTGACGGGAAAAAATGGCTGCTTGAATCTGAGGACAAATCCAGAGTATTTTCCTTTCCTTGCTAGAAGAACAAAACACATCCAACCAAGACAGATGGCTCAGTGAATGAAGAAGAAGCCAAAGAATCCAAACTCAGCATGTTTGTGTCAAGGCCAAAATAAAGCTGGGACCTTTGTTTACCCAAAATGCTTTCAAACGAGACCTTCTCACAAACTACACACCTCCAGTTTATAACAAAAGCTTTCATTTCAAAAGCAGTAGTCCATCCTGACCACATCAGAACGGCTTTAACAATGACATAAAAGCATGTGTGTTTCATCTCACTGGTGCAGTCTGAGCCGCTTCCTGGTGTGTGGACTGTTCATCCAGTGTGGTCAGGCCATCAGCTGAAGGCAGCAGCAGATGGAAATCCTGCAGAGGATTCACCTCTGCACTCTGAAGGAGCGAGGAAAGTCAGACCTCATCATCCTCCACACACCACAATACGATGAACTCAGAAATCAGAGTCACCAAATCTGCTTAAATTAGATCAAAATGCTTCTGCTGACTTGTGGTCTCACATCAGCTGAGTGACGTCCTCACTGTGGAGAGGAGGCCATCTACTCAACGTTCTCATCACGAAGGTCATCTTCCACATCCCACTGAACTGAATCTGCCTCATCTGCTTCTGTGTGGAGTGACTGAGAGCTGCTCGCTCACATCAGTGGTTTCAAACAAGGGATCCGGTGAGGTTGTGTTTGTGCCCTGCCTTTGGCCTGTTGGGGTTTATTGAGAGGGATGTGACCGACCTGGAGCTTGTGCTGTTACAGTCTCAGACACTGCTCTTTGTCTTTCAGATCTATGTTGAATCTGTGAACAAATAAGAAAAACAGAAGGTTTTAATGTTGTCGTCAGCAGCAACAAATAAAACCACAGTCAGAAACACATGAGTCACATGAAATTTTAATAGTGTGGAAAAAAACACACACATGGCACAAAGTAGCTCTTAGGACTGATCTATCAAATGACATTCTTCTATCATGTAAATGTAAAATCAAAGCAGCTTCAGTTTGGTTTGTTCATGTCGTCTGTCAACAGTATCATCTAACTGAACCTTCTTTCTTTAAAAATCACAGATGTCAAATGCAAAGTCCTCAGCTCACCTCTTTGTTGAGCGTCCGTCTGGGAAAACTAGATCCTTTCCCATTTCTTTCTTTCTTATTTTATTTATTTAAGGCCATATCAATACAATTTCACACAAAGTTGACACATTTATAGTCAATTTTCCAACATTTAAAGTTAGGGTAGACGATGTTGTCCAAAAGCACTTTTTGTCATACTGAGTGAAATGCTCCTCGCCCCCTGGGAGAAGTCAATACATTATGTGGACGGAAAAAGGTGCTGAAAAAATCTGACCACTGTGGCGCCACAGGACTGTAAAAACGCCGACCAATCGTATCGCGTGGACCGCTCTTCAGGAACCAATCAAATCCCTTCTCTGTTCTACCAGCCCCCTGCGCCTACATTTCAATGGCGTGCACTGGCCCTGGTTCAGTGCAGGCGCGCGTTGCCAAGGCACTCTCGGCGCTCGCGGCTCGCGTGAACAATAGAACGAAGCGGAGCGGCGCGCTGCGCTCCTCTGCTTGTTGTGTGCGGCAGTCAGAAAGGTTAATAACATTGGAGGCGATCACAAACTCCCTGCGTGTGGCGCTTCCGCGTGCACGGCGTCCAGTGCGTTCGCTCCCAACGGGAGCTCCTCCAACGGGGTGGGAGCTGGGCGGAGCCTTGGGGAGATGCTACATTCGTGCTACATGCTAGTTTTCCAAGATCGTCGACCCCAGCTTTAATCAGCAGTTGTCTTTTCCACCCCAGCATGTCTTGTTCCTCCACCATTCCTGGTCCTGACTTGCTGGTTTTCATTCTTGCCAAAATGAAATCATCCAGTTTCCATCTTCCTGGAGGTCTTTCATGCTGAAGTATTTCTCCGTCTTGTCGTCACTTCACCTGTCGTTTGGAACTCACCTGGGGCCTCATTTCCAAAACATGGTGCAGGATGCAGACGAAAAGTCGACCTCCGCCAGAAGAAAGTCAGATTCAGAAACAAAACACGCCCTCCTGCTCACAGTCATCGCTTTAGAACTCACAGCTGGCTTTGAGAGCAGCTGATGGATTCTCCTTGTGTCCCGCCCTGGACACGCCCACTCTCGACCATATATGGTCAACGGAAATACCTCCTGAATCTTCTGCCTGCTGATCATGAATCGTGGCAGAGAAGACACGGAAAATTTAACAGAGACTGAAACAGAAGTGGTTGTGGGGTAGAAGGAGACAGGAAAATGATATTTGGTGAAGACAGTGGAATCACTAACAATAAAAAACCAGATGGCAGGAGGCTGTCAGCTGCTGTTGTGTCCTCAGAAGCGGTGGAAGACGAAGAGGAGACAGGTGTCCAGTTGAAGTGTCCTCTATAGAAAGTGCTTCACTGCTGCGGAGCTACAAGTCCGTGTTGAGGTATCAGCTCACATTACTGATCAAACTAAATGTGGGTTGTTATGATCCTGTTTTGATTGGTAAAGATCTACGCCTGAGATTTCTATCAATCTTCAGGAACCAACGTGTTTTATTCTGCAGGTGTTTGTCACCTTGCAACAGTTTTAGTTACTCAAATGAAAGGAAAACATATTTACCAATATATTTCTAAGCAATATATTGTAAAATCTCCAAATAACTTCTGATTTCAGTATATTGTAATATACTGGAGAATATAAACTACTGCATTAAACCTCATATATGGGGAATATACTTTAGATTGTATTAAATGATATTTTCCATTATACTGCAATATATCTAGTGGGCTGATGCAACATGACGTTTTATCAAAATAAAGAGAAGGAAAAGACATTGTCAGGGAGCTCTATTAATACAGAAGAGCAACACGTAATGTACAGGATAGAACAAAAGGACTAATTTGGGGAGAAAGCAGATATGGGAAACACTTTTGATCAGAGAAACTTCATCATGACAGCGGCACGTTGTCTCCTGTCACCTCCCTGCACCAGTGCATCCAGAGAACATGGAGAACCTGAAGAATCCGTATCCTGACCAAGACTGAGCTGCAGACTCTGACAAATCAGTGAAGCCACGATGAGTAGTGTGTGATCTCTGTCTGGAAATGCAGCTTCATTAAAGATGCTGTTAAAAATAGACATGCTGCTGTCTGACTGTAGAAGCTGCGTGAAACCTTGAAAGTCTGATAAGTGATGAAACTCAGTGTATGAGATGAATCTGGCTTCAATCCTCCACCTCACCATCAGTGCAGTCGGCTCGTCCTGTGTCTGAAATCACCATGCTCCAGAGTTACAACTGACAGAGCGTTGTGCTCATGATCACATCCAGTCTTTTTTTTTAATCTCATCGTTGGCGTAGGGAGTGGTTTACACCACTTTCAGGACCCATTCAGCGCAGGCGGCAGCAACACTTGTAAATGAGGCCCCAGACGGTCCCACAGTGCGCCCCTCCACAGAATGTCGTGAAGGCCCATCCAGGCTTTTTGCTTCTGCGTATCGGTCGACTGCATTATGACTGGGCAGACTGAACACGTTCACTCCTCCATCATCTGGATCACCGGTGGAGTTTCTGAACATGAAGCAGCAGAGGACCAATCACAGCCCTGGAGGTCTGAACACTTCTCTCTGTGTTCAGCTCCCTTGGATGGGTATTTCCAGTTTATTTGGAGAATTTAAGTAATTAATATAATTTTGTCCCTCAGTTTCTGTTTCAGTTTTTCTGTAATAAACTGGATATTTTACTCAAAGTGAGGAAGTATTTAAAGGAAGAAAAGCCAGCAGTGCTGATGTGAGCAGTAAAATATTAGAAGGCGTCACTTTTAAGAGTATTTCAGCTGATTTCCAGAGTCAGCGCTCTCAGAGGAGAGAGGATCACTTCAGATTAACGACACACACCCAGCAGATCTGTCCGTCCCACCGTGCTTCCACCACACAGCAGCCGGGAGGCGCCTCCGAGTTGCCCGGAACCTGCAGATCAGGGGGTCCGAGGAGGGAAACCTGGACCCAACCCAGGAAAACACAACCAAACCAGACAACGTCAACAACACAACGACCTGGACCCAGCATCAGACCAGCATAAAGTCTGGACCGAACCACTGAGAAACCCAATGAACCGGGTCAATCAGGCCCGATACCGCAGGGAGTATTCCTCAGAAAAGATCCCCGAAACAACCCAGTGAGTATTACTGCACATGATGCCGTCCATCAGCATCACATAAATCAGCGGCGGCAACTGGTGGGACAAAACTGGCCCGTGAACAATAACATCTGTCGCTCCAGATGATTTTTAAAATCATTAGCAGCTGTTTCACGGAGGCAGTAAGATCCTCCATTGACTTTTATCCAGGTCCTTCAAACCTTCCTTCGTCACCTGTTTGAAAACCTCTGAGTCTGTCAATAACCTGTTGTGTTGTGCTGTGTGAGCATCCTGCTGCTTTCAGGGACGCTGTTAGCTTAGCTATCAGTGTCTCAGTCAGCTTAGCTTAGCTGTTAGCCACTGGGGAACTTGTGAGTTTTGGACGATTCGTTCATCCTCCAACATCACGAATCGGGACGCCATCTCAACTTCTGAGGTGGTGGAAAGGAGATTTAACCGCTGAGCGTCTCAGACAGAACGGGAGGCTGTCAGTGACGGACAGTTCAGTTCTGAGAGGAAATATCCATCAGCGGCTTTGTTCCAGTAGGTTTGATTTCTGGATTCAGCGTGGCTGTTTACTGTTCTGCATTTGTCTTGTTTCCTCATCATCCTTCTGTTCAGGGATTGTGTTGCTCACAGCAGGAGTGTGAAGGATGCTGCTGCTGACCACTCTGCTCTGTGCCGCGATGCGTTCGAGCCCCAGAGTAAAAATCACATTCTTTTCAGATCAGAGGTCTCATCAAACATTGATAAATATGCACAGTCAGCACTTTTTCATGTTCGTTTCAAAGGAGAAGTAGTGATTCACAAAATTGAAATGTTACTAAGTTGTTAAATAACGGAAAGCGGAAAAATAGTTTCAGAGAATTTACTTTCCACATTTCACACACATTTGCCTTAAAGGTGCCTTAAGGAGTTTGCACGTTTTATGCGATGTGCTGTGGCAGTGCTAGAAGCCAGTCTGTTCTTACTTTCTGGAAGATCCTGCTCAGTTGTTGCTCACTAAGCATCTGGCGGAGTAATGGCAGACAAAATGAAACCTAACCAGCCGGAGCGTGCATTACATCATTCCTTTCAAATTCTCCCCAAAAAAATGCTGGTGCCGGACCGGCACTGTGACTTTCAAGTGACATTTTAGCGCTGTTAGAGGTACTGGTAATGAATATGTCAGGGCACATTGTACACATCATTAAAATGTGTAACATATTTATGGTGGAAAATAAGTATTTTTAAGGTTGTAAAACTCCTTAATGCTCCTTTAAAAGACAGTTTGTGAAACAAGTTGGTGATTAAAGACAGCAGCCACATTAACTCCAGGCTGCCAGTGGAAGGTATTTCCTCATGCAGCTCATTAACGTTTTCCTTTTCTGTTTTTTTGTTGTTGTTGCTTTTGACTCCAGAGAGTAAAGCAGTAAAATAAAGAAATTATTGTAACAGCCTGTAATAAATACAAGTTCCTGTTTTAAACCGTCAAATTTCTCATCATTCTTTTATTGTTCAAGATCGGAGAGCTGAGATCACAATGAAAACATTTTTAGCTGCGATGAGGCAAACTGTGACCACTCTAGTGAGAGCACGGAAGAGCAGCAAAAATATTCCAAAAAACTTCGATCATGAGAAAATATGATATTGAACGGGCCAAAAATGGAAAAAAAAGTCCAATAGTGAAGCAGCAAATCATGAATATTCCTGGAATCTTGACAAAACATCATCGACATTTAAATTGTATCAGGAAGAGAAGAGTCCAAATGAAGTCTGAAATGTTCGTATTTACAACTTCAAGTAGAATATTTCAACTTAAAAAGACATTTCTTTGTTTAAAAGGACTTCAGAAACGCTTTAGATATATTTAAGTCCACAATGAAGACTCCAGACAGTCTCCAAGATGTGAACAGATGGTGTATGATGTATTTTATCACAAGAATTATCAGATTTGATCAGAATTCAGAGGAAAAGTAGGTTAGAAATGTGGAAATCTGGGCCCAAGAATGGAAAACGTCCCTGGGAAGACTCCAAAAATGGAATAAAGGTGTCAATATGTGTTATTAAAAACATCCACTTCATTCCCAGAGAAACATTTTTGAGCTTTAAAGCTGCAGGGAGACTCTGAGATGAACAAATATGATGGAAGAATACAAGACACAGAGCTGGTAGTGGAGGAAAGGGATAAAAATGAACACAATCTAACAGCAAATCAAGTCAATTCTGTTGTGTGGAATCATGATCAGGTTTTATCATGTCAGAGAAAAGAGTGGAAATTAAGTCTGAAATGTGCTCATTTGCAATCACAGGTAGATTATTTCCACAAAAAGATCAGAAACGTCCAGAAAACGTGTTGAATTCAGTTTGAAAAACAATAAAATAAAATCTCCCATGTGGAAACATTTTGGAGATTTTAAAGCTTCAGAGCAACAAAAGCCTCAAACATGAGAACATATGTCTAAATCTCAGCACACAGAGCAGGGAGAGGACAGAAAGAGCCACAAACATAAAACCACGAACATCACATCAGATATGATCAAATATGGAGAGAATTCAGTTGGAAGTGTGTGAATTTACAGGCGCCTCTGAAAGGATTTGAACCAGAAAGCTACTGAAATGTAATTTCTCCTCTTGAAATTTGTGGTCATCATGGACATGCTGTTTATCTTGCCAGTTCATCACATGACAACATGAGAGTTACCAATATGTGGAGAGGCGTGGTTCAGTGAAGTCCAGTTGTTTGGACTTCAGTGTTAAAAACAAGGCATATAGAATTTATAATATTTTGTTATATAGTATATGTACCACAGGTGCTAAAATAGGCTAGAATTGCCTGGAGCTGACTTTGGAAGGCTCAGAAAAGCATGATCTGGCTCCTTTAAGGGAGCCGGGCCTCCACCACGGCTCAAGGGAGCTGGAGACGGCGGGCCCTCCCATGATTTGAGAATGAGAGAGCAAAGAAAAAGGACATATGAGCAACGTGGACGAGTTCACGGAGCGCAAGGCTCGCTGTATGACCTTCAAATAGTGGTGAGTAGGTCGATAGTTCTTCATATTGAAACTGTCAGTGACCATGTGGACCACTGTGCCAGTTTCATTAAACTTTACAGCGACTGATACAGGCTCTCAGTTGAATCAGTTAAAGTGGGTGTCAGAATGATGTGGTCGCTGTCCGTGGTGCTGAATTGCTTTGAATTTGTGTAGTTTTGTCATTAGTGACCATGCAGCCTCATGTTTTTGTTGTTCTCTTGGTTTTTTATACTTCATGTCCGTTTGATCAACTTCAAAATGATACGGTCGCTCTCCGTGGTGCTGAAGTTCGTCAGCCCTGCTGTTGCGGTCATGTGTATGTTGGAAAATGATTGTTATCATGAGCTTTATTATTTGTGGTAAAGGGCCCAGTCATTTGCCTCGCACCCGGCCCGCTCCGATTTGTTCTGCTCACGGTTCTATTGACTCTGAATGTTTCAAATCAGAACTTCAGTCCAGTTTAAAACCAGAGACTGTTCTTCCGACTCCACCCCTCCTTCAGAGAGTATTGCTCAGGTTGCCAGTTTAGAAGAGAACGGAGAACGTAGCTCCAGCGAAACTCATCGCACTTCACTCAGTCGAGTGAAGATGTTTTTCGCAGCCAGTTGCAAAAGTATCGTGAATTTGTTTTAGAGCTGAAGATGTTGGTGACATCAAATATCAAACGTTGCTTCTTGTTGACCAACCTTGGGAACTCACATCTGATTGGCTCAGGAACCAGGAAGTAGCGATGGGCTAGCCCCGCCCTCCAAACTTGTGGTCCTTTACTCTATTTGAAAGGAGAAAAACTACATTAAAAAACATTTGAGTTATTTATTTAAACTTAATTTTCACAAATTCTAAGTGTTTGTGACTTTTAAATTACTTAAAAATATTTTCTTGCTAAATTTTCCTCAAATTTCAGATGAATGTTCAGGCTAATATCTTGATTTTTGTCACAATTAATCTTCTTTTAGGTTTAAAATAATGAACTTCTCAGCAAATATTTAATAACTTGACAACAGCTATTTACTTACATTTGGATCGTGGGATCATATGATGTGATCAAATTAAAAACAATTTTCATGAAAATTAAACCAATTTCATGTTCATTTCAGTAGAAGTTTGCTTAAAAAGAGAGGGAAAGGGAGATAAATAGAGATAACGATTTTGAGCAGTTTCACTGTCCATTTAATTGACAACAGTAACATTAATGCATCAAAGTAGAACTGGAACCAACAATTATTAATGTGATTAATGCAATGGATTAATGTGAGACCTGTTGAGTTCCTTCCACAGCTGAGGTTACAGTCACTCATCATCACTACATTTATCCAGCTGTTGATGAAACTCTGAGATGAAAGAGATGAAAACTGACTCAAGTCCAACGACTGTTGCACGACTTGACTTCTGCTGGATTACAACCAAATTCAGAGCTTCTCTAAATTCAAGTATTCAAGGACTTTTCTCAAAGTATCAGTTACTTTTTGGGTGTTTTACTACAATGTCAGTTTCACCATTTCAGCAGAAACTATAAAAATAAAACAATATTGATTTGAAACCATGAATTCTGAAAACAGCATCAAACAGCTGGGATACATTTTTCTTCACAACACGCACAATATTATCTACAGTTATATTTCCTGCTGCTCTTTCAGGCTGACAGACTCAAACCCAGAACAGTCTCAGTGTGAGAGGAGAGTGAACCACTGCACCACAGAGCTTCTCCTTCTCTGTATCTCTGTCTTCACAGTCAATATTCATGGAAATGCTTTTGTTCTCCAACTAATTTGTTTGAAGGATTCATCAAAATATTTTCATTTATTCATCTATCTGTCCATCCATCCTCCCACTGTGGTTTCCCATCATGCTGCTGGTTGCAGCATACTGAGGGCGCCCCCTGTGGGTCACTGTCAGACTGCATGTTAAAAACACAGTTCAGGAGCTCTGCTGCCCCCTGCAGGAGGTCTCTGGTTCTGCAGCTTCCTTCATTCAAACTTCAATGAGAAAAGGTTTCATGTTGATGAAACTTTGGAGGAGCTGAAGGTTCCTCAGTGTTCCTCAATGTTCCATAGTCCAGTTGTTGCCATGACTACACATGTGGAGCAGCAGTGAACCAGTACAGACCTAAAACCAGAACTTCCAGTCAGTCTACTTGCAGTTTAGTTGATGGTTTATCTGATGAAAGCAGATGATGATCATACCGGGGTTTTCCTGGAGACAGTTGGAAATCTTTGTCCTGGTCGTCTGTTCCTGCTCTGGTCACAACTGTGTGCCCTCCTCTTCCCGTGACCTTTGACCTCCACATGGACAACCTGTCTAATTACTGCCACCATGTATCCAAAGAATGCAACAACAAATATTAACAAAAGTCAATGACCTGCCAACAGTGAACATAAAAGGCTCCCATAAACACATCTGATGAAAGAAGTGGAGTCATGTTTTGTTTCTTTTTACAACATAAAACCAACTGAATCCTGACAAAATAATTCACACAGCAGACATCAGTTTCTCTCAGTTCTGATCAGAGATGAAAACTCAGGCTCACAGCAGCAGCTCAGCTGTGTTTCCATGTGGAACGAAGTGAAGTTGGACTGTTGTTGGACAGTTTGGGCTCATGGAGTGTTTCAGACATTTTCTGAACCAAACATTCTGATATCTGATGCAGCCGTTTTGGTCCATATTGGATCTGATACTGATCCAGAATCTCAGATCAGACCATCTCTACTAGAAATAGGATGAGAGCTAAAATAGGTGTGTGTGAAGTTTGTTATGTGTGTGAGGCACACACAGTGTGACAATTGAGGTGGTCCTGAAAAAAAAAAGCTGTCTGACTTAATTTGACCTCAGAAAGTGGTTTTAAAGGCTGAGTTATCAAACTCTGTACAGTGTGGACCACCTGAGATCATGTTGAGCAGCAGCAGGAGCAACCTGATCCTCCCCGATCAGCTGTGGACGGTTCTCAGAGGAGACATGTTGAGTCCTGATGGGACCAGTCGGCCACAGCCACACTGTACAAAGCAGCTGCAGCAGCCTGCTGACCGGTGTGTGACGGTGCAGATCGCTCAGTGTGACCGACACACAGCGGAGGATTCATTTCACTTTCAAGACACAGTCAGAGCTGACTGGAACAGGAAGTGTCTCTGTTCATGCAGCTCACTCTCTGTGCTGTGGACAAATCCTCAGCTGATGGAGGTGAAGGTGGTGAACAGCTTGATGGAGTGTTGAGCAGCTCCTGGTCCACTTTACAGAAGCTGAGAAACTCCACACAGACCAGTTCACTCTCTGAAGGCTACAGAGTCTCATTGTCCTCTGAAGGTTCAGTCCACACACTGATGGTTCTGTGTCACATCCAGAGGAACCCTGGTTCGATGCTGGACTCTCTCAGCTCTTCACACTGCTCCACTGACACTCAGCAGATCTTCTGGTGGTTCCTCTGTCACTCAGTCTGGATGAAGCTCTGCTCTCCTCAGTAGATCTTCAGGACACACAGCTTCCTCTCTGCTCTCAGATCCACCAGCTGCAGAGAGATGAGAGGAGATGATCAGAGTCTCTGTGAAGCAGCGAGGACTTCAGTCCTGTTCAGAGCAGCAGTCAGCAGCTCAGAGCTCATGAAGGACCACCACTGTCACACCAACACAACAAGCCTGTGGCTCCTCTGATTGGCTGACTGTGTGTCCTCTGCTGTCCAATCCTGAAGCTGCTCAGCGTTCTCCTCTCACAGCCTCACTGAGAGTCAAACACTGGATCTTTGTTCTCACACTGACTGTGTTTAGTACAAACCTGCTGAAAGCAGCATGGACTCACTCCAACCATCTACTGACCTCAGAGTCTGCAGGCTGCAGTCTGGACTCTGCTGGAGATCAACCAGCTGCTGCACATCTGGAGCCCGCAGCTGGTTCCTACTCAGGTCGAGCTCCTTCAGGAGGGAGGGGTTGGACTTCAGAGCTGAGGCCAGAGAAGAACAGCTGATCTTTGACAAACTGCAGCTGCTCAACCTGAATAAAGAGAGAAAGCAGCAGAATCAATGAGGAGGAACCAACCAGATGTGTTGATGGAGAAATGAGCAGCTCCACATTACTGTGTCCTGATCAATGAGCTGTTCTGTTGTTGTGGATCTTCATCACTCACATCATCCTCATGCGAAACTCAGCCACACCTGCTGATGAGGACCAGAGGGCGGGTCCACATGACACCAGCTTTAAAGTCGTAGCATTGGCTCCCTGTCTGCTTCAGGGTGGATTTTAAGCTTCTTTAACGACTTTTTAAATGTCTTAACGGCCTTGCTCCATCTTATTGATCTGATCAGCTTTGATCACATCGACCCTCGTGGATCCTGAGCTCCTCCAGCAGCTCCTCTGATCCACATCAGAAGAAGAACAAAAACTCACAGTGAGGCAGCTTTTAGCCACGATGGCCTCCATCTGTGGAACAGCCTGCTGGAGAAGCTCAGGACTGCAGAGACTGCTGGGAGTTTTAAAAGAAGGTTAAAGACTCACCTTTTAAACTGGCTTTTAATTGACCTTTTAAATTCTTTAAAGTCTTCCGATGTTATGTTATTGCTGCTTATTTGCTGTATTTTTCATGTCAATTTTAGGTAATTTTAGTATTTCAGTTTTAGATCATATCTATTTTATTGATGTATTTTCACTCTTTAAAATGCTCACTTTATTTTATTTGTCCTAATTTAGGCCTTTTATTCTGTTCTTTATTGTTTTTTTATACTTTTATTACCCCAGTGTTTCCTCAGGGGGTCCAGTATATTGGGGGGTCCATGGCGCCCTTTGGCCCGGCTGGTTGGGGGGCTCCCCACCTCGGGTGAAGACGCCCCCGACAGTCATGACCTGTGACCCCTCCCAGTGTGGACGACCCAAATCTTAGCATTTTCCAGGATCTTCAGTGCCATGCCAGATCTCCTTACTGTGTGTGTGTGTGTGTGTGTGTGTGTGTGTGTGTGTGTGTGTGTGTGTGTGTGTGTGTGTGTGTGTAATTGCGTGTGTCTGCATATGGAGTGTTGAAGGGATGGGTTCTCTGTTTCGGCTTTGCTTTGTTTAGTTGTCCTCCCGTCATGGTTGGAGCTTGTTTTCAGCACTTTGTGCTGCTTAAAGTGCGAAAATTGTTTGATAAATAAAGTTTGATTGATCGACGTCAACACAACAGTCACACACCTCCTCATGTCCACACACACATCAGGAACCTGCTGCTGAGCTCAGTCCACTCTCTCACTGCAGGATCAGAGTCTCAGATCACAGCTGCTGACAAACATTTCTCCTTCTACAACAGTAACAGACAGTCAACTGACCACAGATCCTCCAGACTGCAGAGTGGACTCTCCAGAAAACCACACAGCTGCTCAACTCCTGAATCCTGCAGACGGTTCCTACTCAGGCTCAGAAGTTTCAGATGTTTCAGGAGGGAGGGGTTGGACTTCAGAGCTGAGGCCAGAGAAGAACAGCTGATCTTTGACAACCTGCATCTCCTCAACCTGAATAAAGAGAGAAAGAAGTGAGATTCGAGGACAAAGTCTGATGTTGAAGTCATTGAGAGCTGAAGAAGGTTCAGACTGGAAGAGTTTAGAAATGTAAAGTCCAAACAGCTGAAGCCACCAGGAGGAGAAGAGCTCTCATCAACATGCTGATCACTAACATGCTGCAGAGCTCAGTCCACACACACACACACACACACACACACACACACACACACACACACACACACACACACACACACACACACACACACACACACACACACACACAGTCTCGTATTTCTATCCTTGTGGGGACCGTCCATTGACTCCCATTCATGTCTAGCCCCTAACCCTGACCCTTACCCTAACCCTAACCCACACCACAATAAAGCCTAACCCTAAAGAAATGTTTTTGCACTTTTACTTTTTTCAGTAACAACAACATGGTCAAGAAAACACTGTTTCTCCTACTTAGGACCGGAAAAAGGTCCCCACAAGGCACGTCGTTTCACGTTTTGCTATCCTTGTGGGGACATTTGGCCCCAACAAGGATAGAAATACGAGAACACACACACACACACACACACACACACACACACACACACACACACACACACACACACACACACACACACACACACACACACACACACACACACACACACACACACACACACACACACACACACGGCAGCAGCTTGCAGGCACAAAGTCACAATTTCCGCGGGAATCGTCTGGTATTATACTTTGATACTGTGATACTTCTTCTTCTGGGCTGCTGTAACAGTGACATTTCCCCACCGTGGGATCAATAAAGTTTTATCTTATCTTAACTTCTCTTGGTTTTCTCCTCCTGAGTCCAGCTGTTCCAACAAACGTGCGGAGCATGAAGTTCATGTCCAGAAAGAAGGAACAGTATTTTTCATGAGCTAAAGATGGCGTGGTCCCCGAAAGTCGGAGCCAGATCAGACGATAGTTGCTGTGATCGTAAACCAACCAGAGGAAGCCCACATGGAAAAGATACAGATAAATCTGATTAAAAAAAAAATTATCTCCTTTGTCTGAAACTTGTATGTAAAGCATACAATAGTGAAACCAGATATAAGATCCTTGGTAAATTTGAACAAAATGAAAATTGTATGATTTGGGTATTTATCAGAACAATATATGACAGTAATGTTACGTACAATATTCTTAGTAGGAAAATGTAATATCAACCTAATCATCATGGAAACTGAACTGTTGCAAATATTATCAGAAATATTTACAAATTGTACTTGTGGTGCAACAAATGTGAGACATTTAAATAGACAACATGATTCAACAATGAAATTACAGGAAAACACATGATTGAATAAAAGCAGGTTTCCAGCTCATCATGACAATGGACTTCCTTTTTTTTTTTTTTTTGTTAAGTCTTTCATTTTTACAACATTTCATGAGCAATTATATCCAGTAATATTCATTCCATTCTTCCTGTAGAAACATTTTTAGTTTTGCACAAGATCAGCAGATTACATTAGAAGCTTGGTCACCAAGAGATATGAATCCCACATTGGGTGGACCAAGGGCAGTCACCTCAGTGAACCTTCTATACCCCTTGGCATGCTGGGGTCCTTGTCTCATTTCATTGCAGAAATCTTTAACTTCTGCTGGTGCATTTGTCAAGAACTGCTTTGCTAAACAGGGGAAAGCACGGGATAATGCCACTTGTTTGCATATTTGTTGTGGAACAGCTTGACTACTTTTTACTTGTTTTAGAAGGTAACCGTTGAAATCTTCAAACATGAAGGCTGAGTGAGTCCACAGAGGACCCCAGTGTACAACGCTTTTGCTTAAATGCAGTAGAGAAACTGCAAAGAGATCCAGTCTGGAGCTGAGCACACCACCACTGCCCCCCCAAAGTTCTTCGCTGTCCAGGCCCGGTTCATCATCTGCAGATTCACTGCTGTCACCGTCCAGCTCCACATCAGAGTCTGTTATTCCATCAAGAAGGGACTCCCAGTTGTCCAAGGTAACTGATTTGTAAAAAATAAATAAATCTACTTCATCATCTACTGCTTCTTAGATGTACATGTATGAGTATGGACGATGTAATTTTTGTCTTAATGTCTTAAATCAAGTCAAATTTTATTCAAACCCTAAATACTCACTATGTCTCCTTGTTTAAACAGGTGGAGATCCGTCCTGGGACTGGAGTCATGACAGAGAAACTGGCCTGGGCCTACGCAGTTAATGCTAATTCGGCTGCAGTATTTGTGAGGCGTCTGCTGACTGCAGTCCTCCCAACGGAGATACTGCTGGTGAGCAGTCGTCGTGGCGGGAAACGAGGCAGAGGAGATGCTTGTCTACCTCTGGACAAAACTAAACTGGATGCCATCTACAGTAAGTCTTTAACCTGGTATGTGTTTTGGCTTTCCATTCGTGGTTAGCATTGAGCGAGTTTAGTTTTAGTTTATTTGTTCAGCACAACACAATTAAGGCAGTGCAAGGAGGGAACGAAGCCCAAAGGGCTTGTACAGAGTTCCTCTCCCTGACTTATTTCCAATGACAAATAAGCTGACAAATATAAATGAGGAGTAATGCCACAACATCGATCAGTTTATACTCTTCCAGTCTTATGAAATATACATTTCTTACTGATAGACATAAATATATATCATAAGGACCAATTCCAAGTAATTAAATTTCTTGATTATCTAATGAGTTGCAGCACGACACCAATACAACCAATAATAGCGTGCAAATCAAGTAACAATACAACGTGAGTAAAGAACGAAAAGTTAGAAACAAAAAGTAGAAATACAAAAGGAATTTAAAAAAATCATAATAAATTGATTATGAAAATTTATATAAAGAGCATTATCAAAACAAAATCATAAAGAAAAAAATGTGTCTATATACATATACATATATACATATATATATATATATATATATATATATATATATATATATATATATATATATATAGATAGATAGATAGATATATATATATATATGGAGTGATAGAAATAAAATACATAATTTAACAAACAAAGTATAACACCAAATGCTTTTGAGGATGCTTTAGTAAGATTTTATGGGAATACTAGAGATAATTTTAACTGTTTCTTAAAGAGTGAGTATGAGGTTACAGAGCTAAGTGTAGGACTAAGAGCATTCCAGAGCCTGGGGCCTCTGTAGGAAATATCGTGTTGTTGAAGAGATGTTCTTGTGTGAGGTAAATGGAGATTATTGTTAATACTTTGTCCAGTTGAATATGAGTGTATGTTAGATGTGTGAGTGAAAAAATTATGAAATGAGTCTGGGAGCTCACTTTTATTGTAAATGAATTTGTGTGGAAATAAGCAGACTTGATAAATGTTCAATTTGTCAATGGGCAAGACGCTGTATTTTCTGAAAAGTGGTGCAGATGGTGCATATCTGCTGGAGTTTGAGATGATTCTCAAAAATCTTTTCTGTATGACTGTCAGCTTATTTCGATATGAAGGATAAGTAGATGCCCAGATGATATTGCAATAGTTCAGATACGGGAATATAAAACTATAATAAAGGGTTAAATGTGTTGTAGGAAGTGTCAAATGATAAATCTTCCCAAATATCCCAAGCATTTTCATAGACCGCTTACAAACATGATCAATATGATTTGCCCAATTTAGCCTTTCATCTATCATTACCCCAAGGAATTTTACGGTTTGTACTTGTGTTATCACAAGACCATCTATGAAAACTTTGGCTAATTCCTTGGAGTAAACCTTGTTTGTGTTACAAAACACAATGAAATTGCATTTTTTTAACATTTACTGTAAGCCTATTGAGTTGAAACCATTTTGAAACCGAGAGTAAGTCCTTATTCACCTGATCAATCAATATATTAAAGTTATTATGGGTAGCAACAAGATTTGTGTCATCTGCAAATAATATGGGAAAGAATCTTTCACATGAGAAGGCTAAATCGTTTACATAAATCAAAAAAAGCAGCGGTCCCAAAATTGAACCCTGGGGGACGCCTAAGAAAAGTTTTGAGCTCTTTGAAGAATAACCATTATATAAGACATATTGCACCCTGTTCTGAAGATAATTGATAAACCATTTGAGGGCCCCGATTAACCAGACCCCGACACACACAGAGGTCTCTGCCTGAGGCTTTTCAACAGAAGCCTCCAGAACATCCAGGAGTGTTTTAGAGAAGTCAAGTTAAGATTTTGGTATTTTCAGCATAATTTGATGTTGCTTTTCAATTGGTGGTCAAAGATGTCATTTCAGCAGTGATTAAACTATTTTCATATATTTAGTCAATTAAATCCTGATTGTGTTAATGGAGCTACAAAATATATATAACATATCAAAGGTGGTGGTGAATGACAGCAAGCTATAGTTTACAGTATATTTACACTGATGACTGGAGTTGTTTAAAGCTCGGGGAGACGATGTTGTCCAAAAGCACTTTTTGTCATACTGAGTGAAATGCTCCTTGCCCCCTGGGAGAAGTCAATACATTATGTGGACGGAAAAAGGTGCAGGAAGAATCTGACAACTGTAGCGGCCAAAGGACAGTGTGGACCGCTCTCGGCGCTCGCGGCTCGCGAGAAAAATAGAAGGAAGCGGAGCGGCGCGCTGCGCTCCTATGCACGTTGTGTGCGGCAGTCAGAAAGGTTAATAACATTGGAGGCGATCACAAACTCCGTGCGCGGCGCTTCAGTGTCCAGCGCGTTCGCTCCCAACGGGAGCTCCTCCAATGAGGTGGGAGCTGGGCGGAGCCTTGGGGAGATGCTACGTTCGTGCTACATGCTAGTTTTCCAAGATCGACCTTAGCTTAATGTGGTTTCAGCATGTGACTGAACCAGATGCTGTGTCTTGGCATATGTGTTTAGAAAGTTTTGTTTATCGTGTTATTTGTTGTGCATTTTCAGGTGTTTTTTTTAAAAATGTATTTATTTACTGTAGTATAACTACTCACGATACCTAGGGCAAAACAAGAGACCTTAATTATCTTTATTGGAAGCCATTTCAAGATAACATAAGATAGAGTATGACAGAGAACTTCCAGGATATAACATTGTTGTAGTATTCTTCTGTTGGTTAATAAAAATTGTTCTTTTATTTGGTTAAAATCTTGGTCCTGTGTTTTATTGTCCAGGTGAGGTCATTCACTCAGGCTCAGAGTGCAGCTCGCCTCCTGCTGATCAGACAGACAGACTGGCTTATTAAGGCAATGTTAAGATGAGGAAGAGGAGCAGGAACTGTTGGGAGCTTCTTTACAGCGTCAAACAGCGTTACTGCTACCTGTGATGTTTGAAAAATAAACTTAAAAATACAAAAATTTTTTTTTAAAAAAACGTAGTGAAAAGTATCGGAATCGGTATCGGTATCTGCGATACTGGCCCAGTAATTACTTGGTATCGGATCAATCCCAAAATTTGGAGTATCGCCCACCCCTATAGCTGGAGTAGAAGAAGTCAGTCTGATGCTGCAGTCTGTGGCTGTGTTCGAAACCGCATACTGCCTACTACATACTTCCATACCCATACTGTCCATACTAGATGTTGAAGTGGAAGTCGGATTTAACACATTTTAGTTGGCAAAGGCAGCTCACCACGTTTTCATGCAAGATGGCGGACGTGTAGTCCTTGCAAAGTGTTGTAATGAGCCATAGAACTGTTTCATGTTTATTTCAGGTTTAGCTGACACGTGAGTTTATGAAAGATGCACATAACTGTGGCTTGGGCATGATTTTATGATCAGAACGGGTATGGAGTGGAATAAGTGTGTCATTTCATGTGAAGTGTTTGTAGAATGAGTTGTTGCAGTGGGAAAGCTGTGTTGAAAGTATCTCTGTGATTCAATATTGATGCTGATTCAATGGTTAAACTGAGATGAAAGCTCTTAATTGTCACATATGTATTTGAACTGAAGAAGCATTTGTATTTCATCAGTGATAAGAGAGTGTTAGCATGATCTGTGTTTATTTCATCTACAGTAAGAACAGGGTTACAGTTAGGAGAATTGATTTGAAATAGATTTAGTATAGAAACAGAGTTCATAGGAATGATAGAGGTAAGAGAATAAAATGTTAAATCGGAATAAGGGTTAAAAGCACTGTAAAAGTGTAATTTGAGCTGAGAAAGAGTTTTTGTTATTGATAAAAGGGGTATATTGTGATTTTGATAGTTCAGGACTGTAAAATATGTGATCAGATGTGACTCGAGAGTTATTGTTAGAAGAAGAGTGTCATGATTGCTGTTGTTTTTGTTTTATAGTATTAAGTACATGGCATTCTGATTTTTCTGGAGCTGGCGGAGAAGAAGTCAGTCTGATGCTGCAGTCTGTGAGATCAAGAACCGAGTGCACTCCTAATAAATCTTTTCCTGTTTTGCAGACTTTTTGCAAAATAAATATGTTCCACGGAGGATAAGTTGGCCCCTTATTTCCAACTGTGTAACATGAGATATTTATATGTGAATACATAGAAAACCCCAGACCCAAAGAAAGCAAATCTCAATACAAAATCAATTAAAATACGTGGCTCAATATGTTTTTCAGGAGCTTTTCCGTCTGTGCAGGAGAGCCAGAGCCTTCCCAGTAAGCAGTGCAGCATGTGAGCGAGCTTCTCTGCTCTGAAACTCATCAAGACCCGTTTGTGCACAATGACTGATGACAGATTGACAGCCTGGGTGTCCTGGGTGGGAAGAGCAAAGTCACTTGACATGGAGAAGATTATGAAAGCTTTTTTCTACCAACCATCAAACAGGAGAATTCATCTGATGTAAGATGGATAAACACAAAATGTATGATGTGTTCTAAATTTGCATTTCTTAAAGCTTGTGTCTGGAGTTTTGAAAGAATGAGAGTTTTTTTTAATCCAACATCTCAAGGTTCCCCCCTCCCTCTGCTTTCTTGAGCGACCAAGCCACGCCCCTTTAACTGTGCACGTGCGTTACCCGTGGAGTGAAAATGAGAGCCTTCGAGTCCTACAGCATCCTCCATGTTGAGCTGTTTACGGTGGATGTTCAGCAGACAGTGGATATATCCGAGGTGAGCGGGGCGGCTGCTGCGTAGCTAACTCTCCTCTGCTGGGCGAGCGGCCGTGCTCTCTGGCTGCTCCACACGGTGATTGACAGCATGACAAAGCAGAAGCTCGACATCTATTGGCTGAAGCTGACCGGCGCTTTTTTGGATAAGATGGGGGTCTATGAGACGAGGGCGGGGCTCATAAATACATTTTTATATTGCTTTATGCTAATATTATATGATAGTATCGAACCAGACTGACACATTTAAGCTCTGTTAAGAAATGATTCATACATTGGAAACGAACAGAAACTCCGGACACCAGCTTTAACTGTATATAGTCTGTCTGTCTGTTTGGTGCAGTCTTAACAATTTAACTGAAATAAAGTTGTTGTATGCTGAATCAAAGCCGAGTTTCAACATGTGCCTTCATCAGGGCTATGAACATGAATACTGTTTGGATTGAAAACTACATTTTGTGCATGTACACAAACCACAAGATACTGTACTATGATTTTTTTTTTTTTTGTATTTTTGCCAGGATGTTTTTATTTAACCAGAAATGGTAAAGAACATATTTTAAAAACTCAATAGTTGATATAAATGATAACACACTAAACATGTAAAGCTTACTTTACCTTTTACACAAAGTTTTTAATAAGGTCTATCTTTCAGTATTTGTTCTGTGACCTGCATTGCTGTTTTTATTTAACCACAAGGTGGCCCCTCCATTGGTAATGAAACCCAGGTAACAATACAAGTGACAGCTGACTGATTACTCTGTACAATGACTGACTGCCCTGATCTCTCTTTCTCTCCCTACACACACACACATATTGTATGTGTATATATATATATATATATATATATATATATATATATATATATATATATATATATATATATATATATATATATATATATATATACACATACATACGTGTGTGTGTGTGTGTGTGTTTGTGAGAGAGAGAAAGGGACAGAGAGAGAGCGAGCATATAATTTCATGATGCCATGGCCACCCCAGACTAGCTTTGCGTCCCATCCTGGCCACTCCAGTAAAAATGTCCTGGATACACCACTGACACAAACATCAGTTTCAGGTGTGTTGAAGTGTTGTTCATGCTGTGGGTTGACATCCAGCATGTCAACCCAGCTGCCTACAAAATGACTTTAAACACTGAAACAGTTGTACTGTGGTGTTGATGTAATGTTTGATATATGAATGGCAGTGGGACGAATATTTTAATCCTCTAACAAGTTAATAACATGTTCAGGTTGGACTGATCTGCTGAATGTACATCCTGTAGTTTCTGTCTACATTCAGTCTGTGTTGCAGGAGCTCCTGCTGCGTTTGGAGCATGAAAGTTAGTTGGTTCTTGGCTCCTAGTGGAGTCTGCTCTGGTATCCTGTTGTTTGGGGACGGGGTTGTGGTCGCTGAGGGGGGATCTGGGTATTCTTGCTGCTGATCAACTCTTCATCAGTGTTTTTTCTCTCTTCTTTTTTTCATCCAAAAATTTGGTTGCAGTTCCCGTTCGTATGTAAATTAAATCTGACTGGTATCAGAGCTCCAGATGTCAGATTTGTCAGTTGGATTATTAACAGTTTGGGCAGTGTGATTAAACGCTGTCGGGTGTTTTCTCATTTAAAGCAGTTCAAGCCTGAAATTGTCTTTTTGCAGGAGACTCACATGAGAAACAACGATCAAGTTAGACTGAGGCGTCCCTGGTTGCTGAGATTTTTCACTGAACCTTCAACTCAACTTAAACTGACTCCACAAAACACACTGAGTCATCAGGATCTGGGACCAGATGGGTTCCCAGAGGAATTTTTTTCAGGCATTTTGCCACCAACTGGTTCCCAGACTGTATTCTGTTCATGTTGAATCTCTGTCAAATGACTTTCTTCCTCTGACATTGAGACAAGCATCAGTCAGTGTTCAGTCCTGTCCCTCGTCCTCCAGGCCTCATGAACTGGATCAGTCTTGGTCAACCCCTCTGGCTTTACTGGAAACCTGCTGCTCATTTCCACATGAAAGATTTGGTTTCAGTTTAGAAAGCAGTTTAAATTTAGATCTTCCACCATATCAGCTCCACTGCTGGGAAATCCTGTGTTTCAACCTGAGTTTACTGATCCCACCTTCACCTCATGGATCAATAAAGGACTGAAATGTTTTAGGGATCTTTATAAAGATGGGATTTTCTCTTCTTTTGCTGATTTGGCCAGTGAGTTCAACCTCCCATCTCTTTAGGTTTCTCCAGGTGAGGAACTGGGTAAAAGCCTGATTTCCTCATTTTCCAAAACTCCCACCTGAGCAGATGAGGAGGAACCTCCACAATTCAATCCCCTGCAAAGATCTTTCATTTAAATATGTATAGAATCATTCAGTCATATGATGGTTATTGAACTACCAGAACAAAGGAGGCTGGCAGTGTGAGATGGGTTTGGTCTTTGAGGATCGATGGAGGGAATCTGCTCGGAGTGTTTTTCATCAGACTTCCATCTGTGCTCCTCTGACACTGATACAGGTGAAGGTTGTGTTTAGATGTCTTTATTCCAAAACTGGCTTTGCTCAGATGTCTCCTGACAAAGTCGACGTCTGTGACAGATGTTCTGGTTCACCCTGTAACCTCACTCACATGTTTTTCTCCTGCCAGACTCTCAGAAAAAATGAGATTCTCCAGGCAGGGCGAGCTGAACAAATATAACAAGAAACGGCAACTATTTATTGACTTTATGCTCATATTTAGGCTTCATTCCCCCACACTCCTGCAATTGCTTATTATTGTATGTTATTTTACAGGTTTTGTTCGTATGGCCATGTTTGACACTTTTTATTGCACATTTTTTGTTTGTGTTTTATTTTGAGTTTATTCAAGTTTCATTTGCTCGATATATAAAACTTGAAAAAAGGACAGGTGTACAGATGTGATTTCATGTCAGTGCCATAATGCACTGCACCGGACGGTAGAGGAGCTCAGCGGCTCCTCCAGCGGCCGACTGAGACACCCTCAGTGCAGGAAAGAGCAGGTCCTTCATCCCCACCGCTGTCAGACTGGAAAACTCCACTGTGTAGAATATGTGCAACAATCCAGGACATTTTAATATCCTGCAGTCAGCGTGACTTTATAACCCCCATAAGAAATCACTGACACTATTACACCACTCATTCTGCTGCAAGAAAAACATAAATGTATGTGTTAGTATATTTTATAGTTCCTGTTATATTTTAAGATTTATGTTGTCAGTAAAGTTAGATCTTTTCTTTTTTTAATTTTCTTTTGTTCTGACAACGATTTGCACTGTTACTTATTCTTATTTGTTATTTACACCTCTCATCACTTTTTGCAAAGCCCTCTGTCCTACGAGCACCTGTAAATCTATGTGCTGTGAAATTTCTAAAGACCATTCTATTGTATTCTCATATTTTAGTGAGCTTACCAATAAAATAGATGAAACAAAATGATTCTGACTGATTTGATCTTTGTTCTTTTGGAGAGCTGAACTGATGTGAACACCAAACAGAAGCAGAGTCCAGTGGAGGACGTGTCAACAGCCGAGGTGACTGGACACAAAGCCAACAAGTCAAGAGTTTGCAGTTTGTGAGAGTTTGGAGCTCCAGCTGGGAGATCAGTGACAGTTTGATCCAGGAGAGATCAGCCTGCTTTGAAAGCTGAAGGTCAACATGGAGAGTGTCAGAGGTTCAGTCAATGATCCACTGCAGCAACTTTCTTCTTCTACCAAGCTTTGAAATGTGGAGCTGCACACGGCTCTGCCACAGTCACAGGACTGAAGCTCTGAGAAGAAGATTCAGTTTTTCCTGGAGATCCTCAGAGTGGATCACTCTCACATCAGCCTGAAGTCTGAACCTCAGTGTCAACACAACTTTCACACAACACAAACTAAACATGGAGTCTGACCTCAGATCCTCCAGACTGCAGAGTGGACTCTCCAGAAAACCACACAGCTGCTCAACTCCTGAATCCTGCAGACGGTTCCCACTCAGGCTCAGACGTTTCAGATGTTTCAGGAGGGAGGGGTTGGACTTCAGAGCTGAGGCCAGAGAAGAACAGCTGATCTTTGACAAACTGCAGTTCCTCAACCTGAATAAAGAGAGAAAGCAGCAGAATCAATGAGGAGGAACCAACCAGATGTGTTGATGGAGAAATGAGCAGCTCCACATTACTGTGTCCTGATCAATGAGCTGTTCTGTTGTTGTGGATCTTCATCACTCACATCATCCTCATGCAAAACTCAGCCACAGCTGCTGATGAGGACCAGAGGGCGGGTCCACATGACACCAGCTTTAAAGTCGTAGCATTGGCTCCCTGTCTGCTTCAGGGTGGATTTTAAGCTTCTTTAACTACTTTTTAAATGTCTTAACGGCCTTGCTCCATCTTATTGATCTGATCAGCTTTGACCACATCGACCCTCGTGGATCCTGAGCTCCTCCAGCAGCTCCTCTGATCCACATCAGAAGAAGAACAAAAACTCACAGTGAGGCAGCTTTTAGCCACGATGGCCTCCATCTGTGGAACAGCCTGCTGGAGAAGCTCAGGACTGCAGAGACTGCTGAGAGTTTTAACAGAAGGTTAAAGACTCACCTTTTAAACAGGCTTTTAATTGATCTTTTAAATTCTTCCAAGTTCATATTATTGCTGTTTATTTTGCTGTATTTTTGATGTTAATTATAGTTAATTTTACGATTTCAGGTTTTACATCGTATCTGTCTTATTGATGTATTTTAACTCTTTTAAATGCTCACTTTATTTTATTTTTCTTCATTTAGATTTCTTATCCTATTTTTTCTTCCTTTCTATAGTTTTTAACCCCAGTGTTTCCTCAGGAGGTCCTCCACACTGGTGGCTATATCAGCTCTGCTGCTGGGGGTTCTGTCCATGGGGCCCTTTGGCCCGGCTGGTTGGGGGGCTCCCCACCTCGGGTGCAGACGCCCCCGGCAGTCATGACCTGTGACCCTCCCAGTGTGGACGACCCCAAACTGTGCTGTTTTCCACGATCCTCAGTGCCTTGCCAGATCTCCCCACTGTTTGTGTGTGTGTGTGTGTGTGTGTGTGTGTGTGTGTGTGTGTGTGTGTGTGTGTGTAATTGCGTGTGTCTGCATATGGAGTGTTGAAGGGATGGGTTCTCTGTTTCGGTTTTCCTTTGTTTCGTTGTCGTCCCGTCATGGTTGGAGCTTGTTTTCAGCACTTTGTGCTGCTTAAAGTATGAAAAGTGTTTGATAAATAAAGTTTGACTGATCGACGTCAACACAACAGTCACACACCTCCTCATGTCCACACACACATCAGTAACCTGCTGCTGAGCTCAGTCCACTCTCTCACTGCAGGATCAGAGTCTCAGATCACAGCTGCTGACAAACATTTCTCCTTCTACAACAGTAACAGACAGTCAACTGACCACAGAGCCTCCAGACTGCAGAGTGGACTCTCCAGAAAACCACACAGCTGCTCAACTCCTGAATCCTGCAGACGGTTCCCACCCAGGTCCAGATGTTTCAGATGTTTCAGGAGGGAGGGGTTGGACTTCAGAGCTGAGGCCAGAGAAGAACAGCTGATCTTTGACAAACTGCAGTCAATCAACCTGAATAAAGAGAGAAAGAAGTGAGATTAGAGGACAAAGTCTGATGTTGAAGTCATTGAGAGCTGAAGAAGGTTCAGACTGGAAGAGTTTAGAAATGTAAAGTCCAAACAGCTGAAGCCTCCAGGAGGAGAAGAGCTCTCATCAACATGCTGATCACTAACATGCTGCAGAGCTCAGCACACACGCGCACACACACACACACACACACACACACACACACACACACACACACACACACACACACACACACACACACACACACACACACACACACACACACACACACACACACACACACACACACACACACACACACAGTCTTGTATTTCTATCCTTGTGGGGACCTTCCATTGACTCCCATTCAAGTCTAGCCCCTAACTCTGACCCTTACCCTAACCCTAACCCACACCACAATAAAGCCTAACCCTAAATAAATGTTTTTGCACTTTTACTTTTTTCAGTAACAACAACATGGTCAAGAAAACACTGTTTCTCCTACTTAGGACCGGAAAAAGGTCCCCACAAGGCACGTCGTTTCACGTTTTGCTATCCTTGTGGGGACATTTGGCCCCGACAAGGATAGAAATACAAGAACACACACACACACACACACACACACACACACACACACACACACACACACACACACACACACACACACACACACACGCACGCACACACACACACACACACACACACACACACACACACACACACACACACACACACACACACACACACACACACACACACACTTTTTATTAAAACTTGTTCAAGTGACAGAACTGACAGTTAGCGTAGCGGCTAGCGAGTCAGACTGAGTGAGCTGAAGGCCACTGTGACTGAGACGGAGGGATCACTATCAACCTGGACACATGATGTGGTGGAGCTCCAGAAGAAAGAGGAGAAACTTTCTGCTCAGGTTTCAGCTCTTGAGAATAAATATGAAGATTTAGAGGGGAGATCTCCAGTGACGGGAATAACGGCCTGAAAATAAACAGTGTTACTATTTTTAATAAGAAGTAATCTAATTACTTTTTCCAGTGTTGAAAAGGACTTTCTGTTCCTGACAATAAAATTCTGCGTGGGTCCGTTACTATAATTCACTGTGTTTAACTTGGTTTTCTCCTCCTGAGTCCAGCTGTTCCAACAAACGTGCGGAGCATGAAGTTCATGTCCAGAAAGAAGGAACAGTGTTGGTGCAAAGTGCGTCACGTGACGACCGAGCCACGACTCATGTCACTCATCTCATGACGCTCAGAATGTGTCACAGTGCAGATTTCACCTGGAGAACTTTTGGCGTTCAGGAGAGTGAAAAGAAATCTTTTTCATGAGCTAAAGATGGCGTGGTCCCCGAAAGTCGGAGCCAGATCAGACGATAGTCGCTGTGATCGTAAACCAACCAGAGGAAGACCGGGACGGATGTTAACACACAAACAGCTCCTCAGTGAGGCACGGACATGACAGGGCAGAGCAGACAGAGATACAGCCAGAGAGCCCCGATCATTCAGAGGCAGCTTTTAATGGAAGGACAGACATCTGTTGACACACATCTACTGTGTTTGATTATTCTTTTAGAAATGTAGAAATGCTATCTGCAGTTACTAATCACATTTGATTGGTGTCTTGTCTCATATTATCACACAGCAACGTTTGAATAATTTAGATTAATGTAGTGTTTCCTGTTTGTAATTTATTCTGTCAAGTGTCCATTTATTTCATTCATCATAGATTCAGCTTTAGAAGAAATAATTGAACTTCAAGTTTCACTGAGAGGGAATCCAAATTGACATATATAAACATTTCTTAGTAAAGGTAACACAACAGTGACCTTGCCTAGTCATTAGTTACTTTTAAAATGTTACTCAGTTACTTTTTCTAAGAAGTAACTTGAAACTATAACTAATTACTTTTATAAAGTAACTTCCCAACACTGGAGATCTCACAGAAATAACATCAGAATAATCAGGAAATTGTAAGAATGAAAATGAGGATGCAAATGTTAAAGTTCAGTTGACACAGATATCAGGTTTCAGGTGTGTTGAAGTGTTGTTCATGCTGTGGGTTGACATCCAGCATGTCTATGTTCAGAAATGGCCGTGGGGGGGCGCTGTGAGTTAGCAGGTGTGGCTGTTGGGAGGAGAGGAAGAAAAACAGGAAGATGGGGCGTTTAAATGGACCTTGGAGATCTGATTTAAGAGCCAGCTGCCTACAAAATGACTTTAAACACTGAAACAGTTTCACTGTGGTGTTGATGTAATGTTTGATATATGAATGGCAGTGGGACGAATATTTTAATCCTCTAACAAGTTAATAACATGTTCAGGTTGGACTGATCTGCTGAATGTACATCCTGTAGTTTCTGTCTACATTCAGTCTGTGTTGCAGGAGCTCCTGCTGCGTTTGGAGCATGAAAGTTAGTTGGTTCTTGGCTCCTAGTGGAGTCTGCTCTGGTATCCTGTTGTTTGGGGACGGGGTGGTGGTCGCTGAGGGGGGATCTGGGTATTCTTGCTGCTGATCAACTCTTCATCAGTGTTTTTTCTCTCTTCTTTTTTTTCATCCGAAAATGTGGTTGAAGTTCTTGTTCTAATATAAATTAAATCCGGATTTAAATCACTTCCAGCTGTAGAAACTGAAATCATTTCTGATCAGGACGGCAGGTATTTGATTCTTTTAGGGACTATATTCCCTCTTCCAGTTTTACTTGTCAATGTTTATGCACCAAATTTTGATAACCATATTTTTATGAACGAGCTGTTTGAAAACTGACCATCTCTAAATGAAACATTCTTTATTTTTGGCGAGGACATGAACTGTGCTCTGAATTCTCAACTGGATTCTTCCAAACCTGGATTAATCCAGTCCCAAATGGCTGAAGCTCTCTGCAGTTCTATGTCTAATCATGGCTACATCGACCCCTGGAGGTTTTGTAACTGTACTGAGAGGCAATATTCCTTTATTCACATGGCCACCAAACATTTTCCTGCATAGATTATTGTTTTATTGACACCAGACTGATGCTCAAAGTGACTGATATTGTATTTCATCCTATTCTGGTTTCAGATCAGGCTCCTTCATCCCTGGACATTCAAATTTCACCTGAATCTCGACATCCCACTCAGTGGAGATTTAACATTTCACTTTTATCTGATGATCAATTTCATAAGTTTATTATAAACTCTGCTGAAGATTTAATCTCTTTGAACCAATCTGAGTCTGAGCCTGTTTCAACTGTGCTCTTGTTGGAGTCTTTAAAGGTTTATTTACAGAGTCACATTATTTCTTATTCTGCACATGTGAAAATATTCATCTTTCAAACTCTCAAAAGCTCTCAGCTGATCTAGAATCTGTAGATCAACGGCTGGCCGACACTCCTTCTCCAGACTTGTTGAAGCGACGTGTGGCTTTAAAAACAGAGCTGGACCTGATTACAACCAACCAGGCAGAACGTCTCTCACTACACTCTCCTTCTAGATATTATGAATCTGGGGAAAATCCTGGAAGGTTATCAGCTCACCTGTTATGTCGCCAAGCAGCCTCACGATCAATACCTCACATTAAAGACGGGTCGGGAGTGTTGGTAGAGGAACCAGCCCTGATTGATTCAGGATTAGGACGTCTTACTTTGACATCATGTCTCAGATACTTTCAGAACAACTGACATTTCTCCTCATATGGCTGTCTTTGGGTTTCCTGAAGAACATTCTCACTTCTCATCTGAGCAGTTCGAGGTTTTAATGTTCACTTCTCTGATAGCGAGACGCCATCTCCTCCTCCACTGGAAATCCCAAAATGCTCCATCCAATACACTTTGGACCAACGAGGAGATGTTTTTTAAAAAAGTAGAAAAAATGAGATTCTCCAGGCAGAGCGAGCTGAACAAATGTAACAAGAAATGTCAACTATTAATTGACTTTATGCTCATATTTAGGCTTAATTCCCCCACACTCCTGAAATTATTCATTATTGTATGTTATTTTACAGATTTTCTTACGAGGGCCATGTTTGACACTTTGTTTCGCACATTTTTTGTTTGTGTTTTATTTTATTCATCTTTAATTTGCTCAATATATAAAACTAAAAAAAGGATGTGTACAGATGTGATTTCTTGTAAGTGCCAGAATGTTTTTGTGAACTTACTAATTAAAATAGATGAAATAAAATTATTTTTGACTGATTTGGTAAAATGGTAAATGGACTACACTTGTATAGCGCTTTTTACCCTGCATGACAGAGCCCAAAGCGCTTCACACTGCAATATCACATCAGTCTTTCACACCATACTCGGTGGTGGTAAGCTCCTACTGTAGCCACAGCTGCCCTGGGGCAGACTGACGGAAGCGAGGCTGCCAATCTGCACCATCGGCCCCTCCGACCACTCACTCTCACAACTTTCATACTCAGCAAGGTGGGTGAAGTGTCTTGCCCAAGGACACAACGCCAGTTTTATGCCTGCGGGTGCGGGGATCGAACTGCCAACCTTCCGTATATAAGACGACCCGCTCTACCAACTGAGCTACTGTCGCCCCATTTGATTTGATCAGTGTCAACACAACTTTCACACAACACAAACTCAAACATGGAGTCTGACCACAGAGCCTCCAGACTGCAGAGTGGACTCTCCAGAAAACCACACAGCTGCTCAACTCCTGAATCCTGCAGCTGGTTCTCACTCAGGCTCAGATGTTTCAGATGTTTCAGGAGGGAGGGGTTGGACTTCAGAGCTGAGATCAGAGAAGAACAGCTGATCTCTGACAAACTGCAGTCAAACAACCTGAATAAAGAGAGAAAGAAGTGAGATTAGAGGACAAAGTCTGATGTTGAAGTCATTGAGAGCTGAAGAAGGTTCAGACTGGAAGAGTTTAGAAATGTAAAGTCCAAACAGCTGAAGCCTCCAGGAGGAGAAGAGCTCTCATCAACATGCTGATCACTAACATGCTGCAGAGCTCAGTCCACTCTCTGTCCCTCCAACATCTGGAATCCTCCTAAACTCCTCTCAGTCATTTGACTTCAACAGATTCTAACTTCAGACAGTGAACTGACCTCAGAGTCTCCAGGTTACAGTTTGGACTCTCCAGTCCAGAACACAGAATCTTCACTGATGAATCCTGCAGCTCGTTGTAACTCAGGTCCAGAAGTTTCAGATGGGAGGGGTCAGACTTCAGAGCTGAGGAGATCACTTCACAGTGAGAATCAGAGAGTCCACAGTCAGAAAGTCTGTAATGAGACACAGAGAGGACAGGACGTTATGAGAGAGGACACTTTGTTGGACTGTTTGACATCAGAGCTTCAGATCTTCTTCTCTGGTTTGACTTTGGCTTCATGTGGACATGAAGGAGAGAACATGGAGTTCTGGAGTCATGGAGCAGTGAAGACTGACGGGCCGCAGGTGGAGCAGAGGTTAGTGCCTCAGAGCAGGAAGGTTGTGGGTTTGAATCTAATACTGTGTTTGCGTGTGTGTGTGTGTGTGTGTGTGTGTGTGTGTGTGTGTGTGTAATATTCTGACTGAACTGATCTCTGTTCACAGCGTTCTGAGTTTCTTTCTCTGGTTTAAAAATGTTCAAATCAAAAGTCTTCAATCAAAATGATCATCTGTGGTCATTTTCTGGATTCTTCTAATAATCAGACCTCATGAAGAGATATAAACCGTCACTGAGCTCTGATCTTCATCAAGTATGATCAGTGCATCCAGAGCCTGACACACAGTGCTGAGCCACGTTTCTTCAGGACAGATCATTGACAGGACTTGACAGGAACATTTTCAGCTTCTTGCTGACTTGAACTTGGCAGAGGTGAGGTTTAGAGCCAATGCTTTGGTCGATTATCAGCCCGAAAAATTTAATTTCCTTCACCCTCTCCACTTCTACATCCTCTATTATAACTTGAATGTCCTTGTTCCCTTTACAGGAACCAAACAAAATTAAATGTTTGATCGAAATTTAATGATAGTTTATTTGTATCAAACCATTTTTTCAACTGATCTAATTCTGACATTTCCTTTGTGAGTTGTTCCAGGTTCTCCCCGGTTCAAAATATATTTGTATCATCAGCAAATAAATCAAAATGAAGTGTTGTGGAGATCTTGAAGATGTCATTTATATATATTAGAACCTGGTGATCCATAAATGCAGCTCACTGTCACTTTCTTTTCTTTTCCATGTAGATTTCAACTGTTGTGCATTCACACACTTCCTTGCTGTTGTCATTTTCGCACCACTTTATGCATTAGTTTTAGTTTTGTGTCCACATAAATGGCTTCTCCTCCACCAGGCTTCCCCTCTCTGTTCAAGTTGTTGTTCAGTAGTTAATTCTGGTTCATTCATTTCTTTGACAGATGTGAGGACGAGATTTGACAACTGTATTTTTACATTTTTTTCCAGGCGATATAAAGTGTTTGTGGGATCTATGGCAATATATAATAGAGCCAATATCTTTGAAAAACATCGTTATCAAAGCCATGAAACAAAATCAGTCTGCAAACACGATCCAAATCCAGAATTAATTTTCAATGTATAAATAACCAAAAGAGGCACTTCTCCATTGAACATTAATGACATTTGGTGAAACAAAAAGAGGTACAAGAAATTAATAAAATAATTAAATAATTAAAATAATAAAATAAATAAAATAATGCTGACAAATGTGAATTCATGAATTGATGAATGTCATGAGTATTTACAAATCCACACATGGACAGTTAAATAATCATGAAGAGGAATTCAGGTGACTTTATGAGTGATTGTTGGAAAACTGTGCAGCTTTGTGCTTCATGTAATAAAGCACGGTCTCTTCAGTCAGCTCCATTTGACTGACCTCTGCTGACCTCTGGTTTACCTGGGAATGCCGAGGTAAACCAGGGAAATCTGACCAATCACAGAAGACTTTGCAGGCCACCCAGTCGAAGAAAGTTAGCGAGTTAGCGACGAGGGTGCCGGGGTCGCAAACTTTCTTCTGCCAGAAGCTCCTGTGTGAACAAAATAATGTCATTTTGTTCGAGGACACCCCGAGCTGCTGAACTCTGCTCGGCTTCACGTGGATTATGAATGAACCAGAAGACACACAAAAGCCTGCTTGGCCTTTGGAAATGCTCCTCCGGACAAAGAGGACTGCTGCTCTTCTGTTTTGTGGTCAGATGAAAGAAAAACTAGATCGTTTGGCCACAATGAGTTATCTTTCATTTGGTGGAAAAAAGGAGAAACTTTCAAGCCAAAGAACACCTTCCTCACTGATAAACATGGTGGAGGGAACTGAATGCTCTGGGGGGTTCAGCCAGTGGACCAGGGAACCTGATCACAGTGAACTGCACCATGAAAAAAGAGCAACACATCAAGATTCTGAACAACAACATCAGACAGTCTGCAGAGGAACCTGGCCATGGGCTCCAGTGGACATTTCAACACAAAAACAACCCAAAAATCTCAGTAAAAAGTGGTGAATAAATGGTGAGAGGACCAAAACATGAAGGTTTTGCAGCGGCCCACCAGAGTCCTGACTGGAATCTAACTGAGATTCTGTGAAGAAGCTAAAGATCAGAGTGATGGAAAGACCCTCCAAACAGAAAGAGTTGGAGCTCACTGCTGAAAATGAATGGAGGAAAAAACCCAGTGGAGACATGCAACAAGCTGCTCAGCAATTCCAGGTAGAGTTTGATTGCTGTAATAGCTAAGAGAGGATTTTATACTGATTATTGAGAAGGGGATGGATAATTTTGGACATGCCACTTTTTGTTCAAATCCAAGTAAAAGCAGAGAAATATTTTTTCCACAACAGAGCATCTTGTACATCATCTTATTAACTTCTGGAAGAAGCCCGAGTCATTTCTAGTCAGGAAAAAAAGAAACTTGCTGGTTGAATAAAAGTAACTTTCAGCCTAAATTAGCCTGCAGTATGAACAATGTTGGGGTTACATGTATCTTCATCCACAGGACATCATTAAAACTAAAAACAATGCAGTACATACACCAGGCCTTTAGGTGGCGCTGTAACTCTACCACAGAAACACACGAAGAAGACATGGCAGCACGTTCAGCTTGTCTTCTGGTCTTATGAAACCAAACAGCATCAGGAGCTTCTGCAGCACGATCAACTTCTCTGGTTGAACAAGCTGATCGACATATTTTGTTCTCCAGGACGATCAGACAGGCCTGAATATGGAGCCCTGATTGAGGAACATCTCCACAGAGGAACTACAGGAACTACTTTCTACAAACATCACTGAGACATTGATCATGAGGACATGTGGACTCACTCAGCCTTCCTGCAGTTCCTCACAGCTGGGATCAGTCTCCGTCGTCCCTCCTCTGATGTCTTGTACCTCATCAGGTTCAACTCCTCCAGGACCTGGTCTGACATCTGCAGCATGTAGGCCAGAGCTGAGCAGTGGATCTCAGAGAGTTTCTCTGATCTGTTCTCTGACTTCAGGAACTTCTGGATGTCCTGATGTACTGAGAGGTCCTTCATCTCCATCAGACAGTGGAAGATGTTGATGCTTCTGTCAGGAGACATTTCATCACTGTTGATCTCCTTCAGGTTCTGGATGACTCTCTGGATGGTTTCTGGACTGATCTCTGTCCGACCCAGCAGACCTTCTAAGAGTCTCTGGTTGGATTTCAGAGAGAGGCCATGAAGGAAGCGGACAAACAGGTCCAGGTGGCCGTTATGACTTCTGAGGGATTTCTGCAGGACTTTCTTCAGGAACTCATCCAGAGATGAGAGAGCATCATCAACATGATGCTTTCTGAAAAACTTCAAAACTTTATCATGAAAAGTCTTGTTCTGTTTCAGGAAGGTCTTCAGTCGGTCTGTCTTCCTGTTGGTGAAACAGTGGAACATGAAGACTGCAGCCAGAAACTCCTGAACACTCAGATGGACGAAGCTGTAGACGGCTTTCTGGAAGATCACAGACTCTCTTTTGAAGATCTGAGTACAAACTCCAGAGAACAGCGAGGCCTCAGTCACATCCAGACCACACTGCTCCAGGTCTTCTTGGTAGAACAGGATGTTTCCTTTCTCCAGATGTTCCAAGGCCATCCTGCCCAGCTTCAGAAGAAGCTCCCTGTCAGCCTTCGTCAGCTCCTGTGGACCCGTCTCAGGTCCTTCATGGTACTTGAGCTTCTTCCTGTGTGTCTGAACCAGCACAAAGTGGGAGTACATGTCAGTCAGGGTCTGGGGCAGCTGTCCTCTCTGCTCGCTGCTCAACATGTGCTCCAGAACTGTAGCAGTGATCCAGCAGAAGACTGGGATTCCACACATGATGTGGAGGCTCCTGGAGGTCTGGATGTGGGAGAGGATTCTGCTGCTCAGCTCCTCATCACTCAGCCTCCTCCTGAAGTACTCCTCCTTCTGGGCGTCAGTGAAGCCTCGCACTTCTGTCAGTCTGTCCACACATGATGGAGGGATCTGATTGGCCGCTGCAGGTCTGGAAGTGATCCAGACCCGAGCCGAGGGCAGCAGATCCCCCCGGATGAGGTTCGTGAGCAGCAGGCTGACTGAAGACTGCTGGGAGACGTCAACCAGCCGCCGTTTGCTGCTGAAGTCCAGAGAAAGTCTGCTTTCATCCAGACCGTCAAAGATGAACAGCAGCTTGCAGACAGCCAGCTCCTCTGCCGTCAGCTTCTGGAGCGCCGGATGGAAAACATGGAGCAGCGTGAGAAGACTGTACGGCCGCTCTCTGATCAGGTTCAGCTCCCTGAAGGAGAGAACAACCAGCACACTGACATCCTGGTTCTCCAGGCCCTCGGCCCAGTCCAGAGTGAACTTGTGCACCGAGAAGGTTTTTCCGCTGCCGGCCACGCCGCTGGTCACAACCACTCGGATGTGTCTGAGCTGCTGGGCCGAGGCTTTGAAGATGTCCTGAACCCTGATGGCAGTGTGATGGAGGCTCTCCTTCCTGGAAGCTGTCTCCAGCTGCTTCAGCTCAGGTTCCCTCTGAAGCTCCTCACTGAGTCCCTCTGTGATGTGGAGCTCAGTGTAGATCCTGTTGAGGAGGCTTCCTCCTCCTGCTTCATCACTTCCTTCAGTCACACGTTCACATCTCCTCCTCAGACTCTTCTTATGTTCTTCTAGAAGCTGCTGCAGTCCTGATGAAGAACCCTGGTCCTGCTGCTCCTCACAGACATCACTGCTCTTCTTCTCTCTGTGGACACCAAGAAACATTTACTCTGAGCAACACGACACACAGCAGAGACACAAAGATCCAGCTTCAACTCTCACACTGATTCAGAATAAACAACTGAATCTGAACGCGAGCAAAACATCTCTCACTCTGGTTTGGAGGAAACAACAGGAAACAAAGAGTTTCTTACTTTGTGTCTGAAGGTCCAGGTTCAACACTGAAGTTTGGTTGAGAACCTTTGGACCAGTCAGTCTTCAGAGACAACCTGCTGGATCCTGAAGACTCTGCTGTGTATCTACTCCTGTAAACACCACACACACACACACACACAGACACAGACACAGACACACACACACACACACACACACACACACACACACACACACACCAACAATTTCATAAAATCACGCAAAGTAATAACTACCTGTGGTAATCCATACTTTTCGTCATTTATTACTAATCACCAAATGTAAAACCTGAAGGGTAAAATACACTGGTGATACTCTGCACTGTTAATGAGAGGTTTCTGCTTGCTGATGGATCCTGCTGGGATGCGGTGTCTGCACGAACCTGGTACGGGTCAGATTAATGACCTCTGCCCAGGCCGCCTTATAAGGAATTTGTTTTGCTTAACACTGCTCTTCAGAAGATTCCTGGCATCTGATGTAATAGTGACCACACCTCAGGGAAAGCATAAAACAGAGATGAACTGGAAAAGCGTTGACTTATCACTTCCAGATTCTGTACTGTGATCTGCTCCCTGACTGCACATCTTGTAATAAAAGACATCCTTTCTGCTGGACTTTGGCTCCGACTGATTTCATCCTCTCCCAGACAGAGAAAACCCTTCAAACCCAACACATACATGCAAAACTGTGAAAAGTTCTGACATTCTTGTCATGTATATCTGTGAATAAATGATTATTTTTGCATTCAAATTCCTTTTCTGTTGTGTTTCCTTGTTTTATAGAAGGAAACTACTGTTCAGATGATTGAAGCGTCCTGAGATAAAAAAAATATGACCAACAGAGTCACTGTTTTACTTCAAATGTGTTTTTCAGAAAAACTTGTTTTCTCCATGTTTTGCTCAGAGAGACGTGTTTTTGGTGAAACCACCCGATGTTGTACTGATGATTACTAAAGAACACTAAAAGGTAGAAACCAGCTTGTTTTCCTAATGAAAGAAGAGAGTTTACTCTTTCGTTTGACAGTTTCAGTGTTTACACAATCCTGGAACTCAAATATTCTGAGTCTTGAAACATGAGTCAAAATTGAGGGTTTGGCTGATCTGAAACCAGCTGGCAGCGAAAGACTTACAATGAAACAATGAAGATGAAAGTGAAGCCCGTTTTCTGTTGGTACATTCAACACAAATTCTTCTCCAATTGATTTTTTTTCTCATTTTTCAGTGAATCCCATTGAGAAATCAGACACCAAAACAGAAGACAGCTAAACCAATACCATCTTGACCACACAGACATTACAACATTGAGAGACCTGAAGATTTCCTCTCTTTTATATCTCTCTATTAACTCTGTTGCGTCTTCATGCCTTCCTCACCAGAAACATCATGAAGGCCCTGAGGAGGTCAAAGGTCAACAGTGCACCTGGTGGTGACATCATCAGTGGACTGGTTCTCAGACTCTGTGCCGACCAGCTCGGGGGGGTTTTCCAGAACCTGTTCCAGGCCTCCATCTCCACTGGAATTGTCCCCAAGTGGTGGAAACTCTCCACCATCATCCCAATTCCCAAGGTGAGCCCTCCCATGACCTTGAATGACCTCCAGCCCATTGCATTAACCTCCCAGGTGATGAAAGCCATGGAGAGGCTCGTCTAACAACACATTCTCTCCATGACCGACTGGCAGCCAGACCCGCTCCAGTTTGCTGATCAAAGACACAAAGGTGATGATGATGCCAAAGCCTTCATCATCCACACCATCCAGAAACACCTGGAGCTTCCTGACACACCTGCCAGGCTCCTGTTTGCTGACTTCTCCTCTGCCTCCAACACTCTGCAGCCCCACATCCTTGCAGAAAGACTTCACCTGAACTCCAACATGTGCAGCCAGCTCACACTCTGGATCCTGGACTTTCTCACTAACAGAACCCAGCAGGTCCAGATTAACAATAACCTCTCTGACGTCCTCACCACCTCCACAGGCTCCACCCAGGGTTGCCTCCTTCCTGCTCTTCATTCTGGAGACCAATGAGTGCAGATCCACACAACCCAGATGTCTCCTGGTGAAGTTTGCAGAGGACACAGTTCTCCGGTCCTCCTCCGGTCCCACTTTGCCTTCACTCTCCATCACAACAACCGACGTATCGTTTTATTCTAACATCTAATGGTAAGTCCATGATTACTGATTATTTGGTGTTGAGATCCAGATCCTGACTCCCTCTGGTTTTCTCTGTGATGTTTATTAATATGTCAGATAACCAACAACTCAGTGTCCTTCAGTCCTAAGATTCTGAATTGCTTTGTTTTGTTGTATTTCTTTCATTGAGAAAACTCCACTGTGTTCCAGACTGTCTGTGGAGCATCTTTTCACAGCTGCTCCTTGGATCTGATCTACTCTGGTCAACTCTTTCCTCTGTGGCTCTTGAGCTCAGTGTTTGTTCTTGTGTTGCCGTGATCAGAGCCTCCATGTTGACTGTCAGTCCAATATTTTCTAGACATTCATAGATCTTCTTGATATCATCCACTTCGTCCAATGAGAGAAGCTCACTTTGAGCCAACAGAAACACCGAGAGCTGCATCTCTTCTTGTGTCTGGTGTCTTTGTGGATTCTGTACCTGGACTCTGCAGGAGCAGCTGGCGTCTCTTCCCTGTCCACAGACTCTGCTCTGTCCTCCTCTTCACCCACATCACTCATCTTCAGTCAGGCTGAGAGAGAAACCAGCAACAAGAACAAAGCTGTGAAACCTGTAGAAGACTCACTGTCAGCGATCAGACTCCTCTGTGTCCGCGTTGGGCGTGCGCGCCAGTTGGGCGTGCGCGCCAGTTGCTCGTGCGCTTAAAGCGCCACACACAAACCATGACGGACACGAACTTTGAAAAGTGACAGTGTGAAGCCATGAGACTACAGAGACATCCAGATAGAGAAAAACTGGAGGACGGAGAGAGCAGACTGTCTGGAGGGAGGAGAAGGTCTGGAGACGAAAGTGAAAGTATCTCCGTGATCGCTCAGGGCGCGCCCCCGATGGAGAAACAGAAAAAAAAAAACAAGGCGACATGAACTCTAATACTAAACGATAAAACACTGTTGATGTATGTGCTTTATTTCTATCAATAATCTGCAATAAAAGAGCAGATAAACAGTCTGGAGCGCCCAAGGATGCGTGGATCAGTGCGCATGAAAAGCAAATGTCGCACGACAGGAAACGTGGTGCGCGTAGCGGAAAGCGCAAAACGGGCTTTATGGGGGTTCACAGAGTCTCTACTTTGAAGGTTTTGACTTTTCTAATGAATATAAAGTGACAGCTGGAGCTGGTTCAGGTCACCTTGGATCAGTTTCTAAATCAGCTGTTAAACTGTTTGAACTGCTGGGAGACCATCACCGCTCTGAGCGGCTCTCCTTCCTCACTCAGCTCGTTTCACAACATCCAGCTTCAAAATACAGCAAGTGAATCCAAAAGTGATTTTTGTTGTAAACACTTTGACATTAGAAGACAAACGTTGGACAAACACTCACCTGCTCCTCCTCCTCTGACAGTCGACGGAAAGTTGAGAGTCTGAACTCACTCAGTTCTTCTCTTCTTGTTTCCTGGTTGGACTGTTGAGCAGCTGCTCCTCCTCCTCAGTATTTCTTTGAAATCTCACCCTCACAGTGCAGGAAGTGTGAGACACGAATCCAGTGTGCGAACTCTTCCGCGGCTGTCGGCGGGGCGGTGCGCGTGCCTCACAGCGAGAGCGTCTGCTTAAAGTGACGGTTAAGGCATAGCGCCCCCACGCTTCAATGGTGAGGACAAGTACTGCATGCAGGTCGACATCTTTATTGAAGTGAAGCAGTGATAGTGCATATGATCCATGATTATGATCATACAAAAATAATAATATGAAAATAAAGGAAATACACAGGGAAAACAACATTTTGCCAATATTTATACCCCCCTGCAAAAAAAAAAAAAAAAAAAAAAAAATCACAAATCATGTTTCCAGGGGGGGGCTCATGTCTCATCAAGGGGGGCTGAGACCCCCCTGGCTCCCTCGCAGTTCGCACCATGCACGAATCAGCCTATCAGAATAACATCCTGTGTTTTGGATGCAGTATGAAACAGAAAGTAAAGAGATGAACTTCATGTCACTTCAAAACATGAATCTTTACAGCTGGCTGGTCAAACTCTGGAGGACTTAAAGGGCCAAAATTAAATAAATGAATACATAATTAATTGAATAATTAATTAAATAATAATAAACAATAAGCAATAATTCCTGAATTAATTGAATAATTATGAAATATGTCATTAATTACTGAGGTGGGATAAAATAAATAAATGTGTTGTTATATGTTTCATCAATTTATTAAAATACCAATTCATTTTATGTAAAAAAAATCATGTGATTATTTCACTATTACTTTAATGTTTTGCAGTGGATCATGAATTTATTTTGTCTGTCAACCTTCCAGTCAAAGTCGGTGGGTGGATTCTAACACCTGATTGGTTACCCTTCCATCAAGTCAAGGCAAATCGATTCCAGATAATAGATTGCTGAAGAGCTTGTGAACACATTCTGATACACTGGGTGGCGCTATTCGCCTCAACGTTGGTTTGGATACTCTATTTAACAAAAGTTTATCAGCAACCACGAAAGGATTCAGTTCTCTGATCCGAATATGGATACAGTGCGGTGCCAGACACAGGCCGTTTCTCAATTCTCACTACTTGGCGAGAACACACTTGCTCGTCGTAGTTCGAGCACAGACTTGTGGCGAGGCGACATTGCATGGAAGTTAATGCACACTTGGAACCAGCGTACTTGATAACATCATGGTGTGTTCACAACACCAATGTGTTAGTTTTAATATCATCCATACATTCAAATATAAAAAAACAACAACATGAGTGTTTATAGAGGGGCCAGTGATCAGGAAGTATTTGTGGAAAAGAGTAGTTGGTGTGGAACAAGTTTATATAGCAAGTCACAGCATTAAACATTGGAAAAACATTAAAATGACAATACAGGATGATCTATTCAAGACTGTAGAAATATGTGGCAACATTGCTTGTACCTATTCTGTCACATAAATGCTGAGTATAGAGTAACACTGTATGTGTTACTCTCACTTCTATCCCACCTGCCCTCCTGAACAGCCTTTCAGTTACTGTTGAACTACTTGGATCTAAGCTCAGAAGAAAAGCAGGTGATCAGACATTTCCATAAAAACAATTTTTTAACTCTGTCTTTCACTGCCTGTCATACTTGTGCGCCTGTTGTCATCCATCTGCTCATGTCTTCATGGTGCACTGTTTTATACTAGTTTAATAAACTGTACTGTTGGTGCAGGTGAAATCAGGAGCGCTTTGAAATTTCGCAATTCCAACTGTATTTCAGGAACACAAACGCATCACCAACACAGCCTCTTGTGCAGCAGCAGCACCAACCATCAGTCCCGGTACAACATAAACCACAGAACCCGGCCAAAGTAACTCAATAAACGCTGAATAACTTAACTGATCATGACACAAAACAACAACTTAAGAACGATAAAACAATTGCTTTTAAATAGGGCTGTCAAAAATAACGCATTCATTGCGTTAATTAATTTATGTAATTAATGCAATAAAAAATTTTTAAACGCAGTTTAACGCATGCGCATCATGACAAGCCTCACCTCTACCAGCGGGTGGCGGTAGTGCACCCGCATGGAATGCAAGCTGCCTGCAAGCTGCCAGCAACAAAAGAAGAAGCCTCACCTCAGCCTCAGCTCGTCCACGCTTCACATGTACGCGTTTCCGCGTAGCTTTGGAGTGTCCGCGCCATTGGTCCGCGCGCCACAGCAGCCAGTGCAGTGCATACTGCAATCTGGCTGCTGCGCGGACGTCCGCGGACCCTCGCTGACAGGAATTCATGACGATGTTTACGTCACGCGGACCAACGCGCAGCGCACACCCACGCGGACATGTGAAGCATGGACGGGCAGCAGACAGGAGGCAGAGGAGGCCTGGCGTCAGTTAATTTATCAAAACAGAAGAAGAAAGCAACATGGAGGGAGATAAGCCGGCTGGCCTCAGGGATTCTACTTGTTTGATTAAAAAATGTTGAAGCAGTTTTCTGTTTTCCGCACAAAAAGGAACACTGGCTAAGAATGCCCTGTTTAATTGTGTAAGAATAAAGTGTGGTATCTCTTAGTTTTACTTTTCTTGTGGTACTGCATTTGTTACAGACCTTAAAATGTAACTCCTGCCAAAAGCCAACTTTAGAGGGACTGCAGAGGGAGCTCTACACACAGACAATATGTTATGGTGTGCATGTTTTAGTTTTTTGAATATTTATTTTATATGGAGCCTTAAATATAAAACACGTGTTAAATATATATATAATCATGTCCTGTCGTTTTTTTGTTAATGCAATACAGGAAAAAGGGTATATTTCACACATAGTTGGAAATTGCGATTATTTGTGATTAATCATGATTAATTAATTTGAAAGCTGTGATGAATCTCATTAAAAATTTTAATCATTTGACAGCCCTACTTTTAAACCAAGAGAACAACTTCCCCTACGGAACATGTCCCACAATGCCTTTTGGCCACTCAACTTCCACCAGATAACCGTGTGAATGCCATGAATAAAGGGCACAAAGGTGAAGTCATGCATTGAGAATAGGCCTGTTTCAGTTTGTTTGGTTGTTGCTTTCAGGTTTTGTTTCATGAAACGTGGATCTCGGGTGTGGACGAGAGAGAGAGACGTTTCAGCACCACAGACAGCTCCGCGTCCGAGTTTCATGGTGTTGAAGGGACCGGCCAGAACACACACATCCTGACATATCAGTGGAGTTTCAGTAACTGATCTCACCTTGTGAAGTCCAGGACTCTGACGCCCTCTAGTGGTCTGAGGTTTTCTCCTGAGAAAAACAAAAGCAAAGGAAGAATCCTCTTTCATGTTGCAGTGAAGACCAGGACCAGAGCATCCCCAGACCAAGACGTTCCACAGTTCAGTTCAATCACAGTTGTATTCCTGTTTTTAGCTTGTTTTGTTTGGTCTGTCTCACAAAATTCCACTTCCTTCATGCTGATGACTCTTCAGCTCAGACTAAATGGAGTTCTGCAGGGTTCTGTGTTTGGGTCCATACTTTAACACATTATACATGCTTCCTGTGCAGCAGCAGTTCACAACCTTTTGTCTTGACAGAAAAAAATTAAAGCAGTTTTTCCATTTAATCAGTTTCACTTTCATCACTTCACAGATTCTCATGACTTTATGTCAAAGAAAAAAACTTTGTTTCTGTAAAGCATTAACACCATGATTTTGGACAAAAAGATATTTGCGTTTTCTGTTGTCATTATTTCCATGCTCATTACAGGAGATCCAAAGCTCGTGAAACCAGAACAAAGTGAAAAAAAAATGCAACAATAAACGGAGATAAAACTTGTTTAAAGGTGCATTAAGGAGTTTGCACGTTTTATGCGAAACAGCGCCCCCTGCAGGCCTTGGGCGTAATGCAGCTTAGTGAAAAACTCGTCCCTGTGGCTCGTGTGCGCGGAAGAGAGGAACTCCTTCCTCGCTGTTTTAGTAGCGCTCGAGTAAGATTTAAGTTTCTTTTACCTGGTGGAGTCTGTGTGGAGCTGTGGCAGTGCTAGAAGCCAGTCTGTTCTTACTTTCTGGAAGCTCCTGCTCAGTTGTTGCTCACTGAGCATCTGGCGGAGTAATGGCGGACAAAGCGAAACCTAACCAGCCGGAGCGTGCATTACGTCATTCCTTTCAAATTCTCCACATAAAAATTCTGGTGCCGGACCGGCACTGCAACTTTCAAGTGACAATTTAGCGCTGTTAGAGGCACTTGTAATGAATATGTCAGGGCACATTGTACACATCATTAAAAATGTGCAACATATTTATTGGTGGAAAATAAGTATTTTTCAAGTTGAAAAACTCCTTAATGCACCTTTACATGTACAGAGAAACATGAAGCTTCAATACAAGATGATTTATCTTCAGAATGGAAACAGACATCAACTCTGTTTAATACTCGACTCAATACTCTCAACTCTTCAGAAAAACTTAAGTTAATATTTCTCTTCATTCACATATATTTGAGTAAACTATATGAATATTCAGTCCAAGCTCGACCCTCCCTTCAAATGTCTGCCACCAACAATGAGGTGCCAAATACACACATTTGTTTTCCCCTCCAAAAGAAAAGCACTTTCTTCAAAAGCGGTCAGATTTTTTTAATTGCAGAGTATACCACAAGAAACCCTATTTTTCCTTCTGGTTTGACAAACATTTCACTCTGTCCTGCCTCACAAATCATGACCAGTTTCAATGTGGATTCTGTGAGATTGATTCTTAAAAGTGGTGCGATTCCGACACTAAAGACCCCAGATGGACAGACTCTACCAGTCAGTCCAACCTGCAGGCTGCAATCAGGAACTTCTCCATACTGAATTCCAAGGCCTGGTTCAGTGAGGTCGAGTCGTTTGGACCTCTGTGTTGATGTGTAGAATTACTGATATTTCATAACACAAAAATAATCCAAGGTGCCACAGCTGCTAAAATAGCCTCTAACTGCCTGAAGCTGTCTTTGACAGTCCCCAAAAATCACAATATAGCTCATTTAAAGACAGATGAAAAGAAAACAAGAAGACCCAAATAAGTTCTGGTAACCCCAAACCAAAACAAGTCGGGACAAAAACACAAAGAAAGAATCATTGTGTGTTCTGTCAAAACTGGCTGCGAGCTGGCTCCGCCTCCCATCCCCCATCGGGAAGGAGAGGGAGCAGGTGATTCCTATCACCTGATTGATGCCCCTGGCCAGCTGGGTGGAGAGACGACCTGCTTCACAGCCTTCCTGCTTGGAGCAGGAGACGGACCAGGGGAGAGCACAGCTCTCTGGGAATGATCAGGAAAGTTGCTCTTCCTTGGATTTCACCTTGTGCAAACAACTCTTCAATTTGGATGGACAGCCGGTAAGAGCTGCAGAACAGTGACTGTTTCAAGAAGAAATGTTTGCATGCAGAAGCGCCTGGGACTCTCCAGTTGCAAACGAGAACTTTAAGTTTAATGTTTTCTTTTCATTAATATTTAATTGAGGTGATGAAGTTTAAGTTAAAATTCACTGAAAAGTAACTAAGTTAATGTATTGTGAGGAAAAGCATTTGATTTATTTGCTACCTTAAACTGATAAGTAAATTTAATATTCAGAATCTACCTTTGTTAGGATTGCTTGGTACTTTGTGGCCAGATCATTGTTAGTTCATTACTTTTGTGAAAAAGTCTAAATACTACTCCCAGGAGTAATTGGTATAATTTGTTTTCCTGAAGGTTTTTCACCTAAAGAGAAGCCTAATAAGAAGCCCAAAGGAACTAAAACCAGCTAAAGGTTTAGCTAAAATAAAATAAAATCAGATCCAAAGATTTATCAACAATAAAAGAATTGGAAAAAGAAAACTTTGAATTATTCTTCTTCTTTGAGTGGAATCCTGCCACATCCATACGAAGAGAACGCTCTTTTCAAGTCCAGAGCAGCACAAAAACTTGGAGGACTTGACATTGTGAAAAACAGCAATATTCTTCAGCCCCTCTAAGAGGTTTGTTCAAAAAATTTTCTGCAGAATCACCCATTTATTCCCAGATGTTGTAGCAGGAACTGAGCGTTATTTCCCAGCTGCTAACATCAGCACTCTGGAACACACCACACACTGTAAGATCAGAAGAGGAAGATCTTGTGCGATCTGTCTTTTGTTGTCTTCAAGTGTGTATTCTCTCAGTCGGAGCAGGTTTGAAGATTCCTGTTGTTCCAGGATGAAGAGGCTGACTGAGGATTGCTGAAGACTCTTCAGGATTGCAAGCTGCAGAACAAAAGAGCAACATGGACCTTTAAGTTCATCAAAAGACAAAAAATACACACACAAATATGTATATATATATATAGACTTTTTTTTTTTTTTTGACGTAAAGGCAAAAAGTTGACATGAATGAAGTTCATGTTTGATGCTCAATGAGCCAGTATCTGTTGCTTTAAGAGGCTAAAGATGTGGACTTTCAGCTGGAAGGATTTGACGCCGTCCACGTTGACAGAGTCCTGACAGGATTGGGGGAGCAGAGGATTCATTTCACTTTCAAGACACAATCAGAGCCGACTGGAACAGGAAGTGTCTCTGTTCATGCAGCTCACTCTCTGTGCTGTGGACAAATCCTCAGCTGATGGAGGTGAAGGTGGTGAACAGCTTGATGGAGTGTTGAGCAGCTCCTGGTCCACTTTACAGAAGCTGAGAAACTCCACACAGACCAGTTCACTCTCTGAAGGTTACAGAGTCTCATTGTCCTCTGAAGGTTCAGTCCACACACTGATGGTTCTGTGTCACATCCAGAGGAACCCTGGTTCGATGCTGGACTCTCTCAGCTCTTCACACTGCTCCACTGACACTCAGCAGATCTTCTGGTGGTTCCTCTGTCACTCAGTCTGGATGAAGCTCTGCTCTCCTCAGTAGATCTTCAGGACACACAGCTTCCTCTCTGCTCTCAGTTCCACCTGCAGAGAGATGAGAGGAGATGATCAGAGTCTCTGTGAAGCAGCGAGGACTTCAGTCCTGTTCAGAGCAGCAGTCAGCAGCTCAGAGCTCATGAAGGACCACCACTGTCACACCAACACAACAAGCCTGTGGCTCCTCTGATTGGCTGACTGCGTGTCCTCTGCTGTCCAATCCTGAAGCTGCTCAGCGTTCTCCTCTCACAGCCTCACTGAGAGTCAAACCCTGGATCTTTGTTCTCACACTGACTGTGTTTAGTACAAACCTGCTGAAAGCAGCATGGACTCACTCCAACCATCTACTGACCTCAGAGTCTGCAGGCTGCAGTCTGGACTCTGCTGGAGATCAACCAGCTGCTGCACATCTGGATCCTGCAGCTGGTTCTCACTCAGGTCGAGCCACGTCAGGTGGGAGGGGTTGGACTTCAGAGCTGAGGCCAGAGAAGAACAGCTGATCTCTGACAAACTGCAGCTGCTCAACCTGAATAAAGAGAGAAAGCAGCAGAATCAATGAGGAGGAACCAACCAGATGTGTTGATGGAGAAATGAGCAGCTCCACATTACTGTGTCCTGATCAATGAGCTGTTCTGTTGTTGTGGATCTTCATCACTCACATCATCCTCATGCTAAACTCAGCCACACCTGCTGATGAGGACCAGAGGGCGGGTCCACATGACACCAGCTTTAAAGTCGTAGCATTGGCTCCCTGTCTGCTTCAGGGTGGATTTGAAGCTTCTTTAACTACTTTTTAAATGTCTTAACGGCCTTGCTCCATCTTATTGATCTGATCAGCTTTGACCACATCGACCCTCGTGGATCCTGAGCTCCTCCAGCAGCTCCTCTGATCCACATCAGAAGAAGAACAAAAACTCACAGTGAGGCAGCTTTTAGCCACGATGGCCTCCATCTGTGGAACAGCCTGCTGGAGAAGCTCAGGACTGCAGAGACTGCTGAGAGTTTTAAAAGACGGTTGAAGACTCACCTTTTAAACAGGATTTTAATTGACCTCTTAAATTGTTCCGATTCTATGTCACTGCTGCTTATTTTGCTGGATTTTTTGTCAATTTTAGATAATTTTACTATTTAAGTTTTCCATTTTATTGATGTATTTTTACTCTTTTAAATGCTCACTTTATTTTATTTATCCTAATTTAGGTCTTTCATTCTGTTCTTTATCGTTTTTTTTATGCTTTTAGCATAACAAAACTTGCCAAACAAAATTAAAAGAGCAACACGAGCACAGCGTCTTGCCTGTAGCTGGTGTAAACAGACGTTACCGCATACCGCCCACATTGACCACAATGCATTGCGAGATATCACGTGTCCTTTCGAGCCCGATTGTCTGCGCGGGGGTGGGGTGAGAGAAGAGTGGTGGGGAGGAGTTCAACTTTTGTGACGTACTTAGGTTTGAAGAGTTTCAAACGAGCTGTTTTCTACCCGAAGGGAGGGGCTGCTGTAGAGAGCAGCAGACTGAAAAATATTACTTAGACATGCGTGGAAGAAGGCAAATAACCTTTTGGGGGTGGTTTTTAAGGGAATTCAACTTTGGGGCATGCTAAAACCTTAAAAAATGGATTTTGCATGATATAGGTCCTTTAAAGTTTGAAGTGTTTTATAAATCAAGTTTGACTGATCAACGTCAACACAACAGTCACACACCTCCTCATGTCCACACACACTTCAGTAACCTGCTGCTGAGCTCAGTCCACTCTCTCACTGCAGGATCAGAGTCTCAGATCCAGGGACGGCTGGTATAAATGGGCTAACAGGGCTGCTAAGCCCTCCCAGCACAAAAAGACAGCTAATACAAAAAAGTCGAGAAACTTATTTTTTAAGTAACTTACAACAGATTGTTTTCAGTTTAGATAAAACCAAAGGTAGCAACAGCACCAATTAGTCTAAAGGAAAATATAGAATATCTCTAAATTGGCTGGTTTTTTACAGCCCCAGCAGATAAATTCATTTCGCTCTTGTATGTGATTGACAGGTGTCATGTCCCGCCCCCCGTGGTTTACTAAGTATTTTGGGCTAACTTCAGTTAGCGCACAGGCCACTGACTTTTGACCAATAGCGGCGATTTAACGCAGCAGTGCTGCTGTTTGTGCCAGAGTTGGGAAGGAGGGAGAAAAAGTTCAGCTATGGCGGCGTTAGCATGAACGAGGTGGACTATTTGCTTTGGATAATTCAATTATTTGGACCGATTGAATGCACTTGCCACACTGTATCGAGACGGACTTCTTCCAAAAATCACCATTCTTCAGCGACATGGTGATTAACCTGTCTGTCCCAGAAAGGCATCGATGTGAGCTTCTTTTCAAATAAGGTAGGCCCATGCTGACCTAAAGACTGTGACGCCTTGTTTTTGCTGAGGTTAGCTGCTGTACTGAAGGCGTGTTTGGCTACATGTCACCAAGCAGCTGTAATATTAAGACAGGTGTAGCAGGCTATCTGTGGGCAGTCGTTGAAGTTGGGTTGGAACATGTCTGTAGTGTGTAAATGTGTGCATGTGACAGAGAGAGAGAGACAGAGAGAGAGACAGAGAGAGAGAGAGTTGATGTAAAGCACGAAAAAAATATAGTGAACCTGTAATTGATGTAACTGTGTATCATAGGTGATGTTGCTTTTGCAACTCTGTTAACTATTTAATCTGTATTATGCAACCATTTGTTAGCCTGCAACTGCTCAGATCACAGCTGCTGACAAACATTTCTCCTTCTACAACAGTAACAGACAGTCAACTGACCCCAGAATGTCCAGACTGCAGAGTGGACTCTCCAGAAAACCACACAGCTGCTCAACTCCTGAATCCTGCAGCTGGTTCTCACTCAGTTCCAGAAGTTTCAGATGTTTCAGGAGGGAGGGGTTGGACTTCAGAGCTGAGGCCAGAGAAGAACAGCTGATCTCTGACAACCTGCATTTCTTCAACCTGAACAAAGAGAGAAAGAAGTGAGATTAGAGGACAAAGTTTGATGTTAAAGTCATTGAGTCATCAACACGCTGATCACAAACATGCTGCAGAGCTCAGTCCACACACACACACACACACACACACACACACACTCTTTTTTTTAGAAACTTGTTCAAGTGACAGAACTGACAGTTAGCGTAGCAGCTAGCGAGTCAGACTGAGTGAGCTGAAGGCCACTGTGACTGAGACGGAGGGATCACTATCAACCTGGACACATGATGTGGTGGAGCTCCAGAAGAAAGAGGAGAAACTTTCTGCTCAGGTTTGAGCTCTTGAGAATAAATGTGAAGATTTAGAGGGGAGATCTCCAGTGACGGGAATAACCGCCCTAAAACAAACAGTGTTGTCGGGGCTAAGCCTATACTTGAAACCCCTACGGCTTCTACCCAGAGTTTTCGGCCGACACGCTGGAATTTAAATGAGTGAATGAAGTGGCTGAGGCGATTGTTTACTTCATAGAAATATGTCAATTTATTTCCACTACTCACAAATTTTACCACAGGACACGAATCGCACAGTGATGGCGAGGCAGCAGCGACAGCGGTCAAAACCGTGTTTCCTCTCACGGGCAGCAACACCTGTCAGGCCACGATCACTTCCTATTGAACACATCTGGTGCTAATTGGCTCCTACACACCAGCCCCTAGTTGTTACTGGTGCATAAACATCTAACACAAATTATTAAAGGAGCCATAACATAAAACAACTTAAATCATAACACAAACCATCGTTGTTTACACTTCATGCAATAAACACAGCTTTGTCACAGGTCTTTCCATCACACTAGTTTTCGTTTGTAACTTGACAGAGCGCACCAGACCCTTTTTGTCAGGAAAAACCTGCAGCACCTTGCCAAGAGGCCAGGCACCACGTGGAACTGAGGCATCCATGATGACGACAACATCACCAGCAACAAGACTTCTCTTCCTCAGATTCCATTTTTGTCTTTCTTGTAACAATGGAAGATATTCTCTGACCCATCTCTTCCAAAACAGATCAGATATGTACTGCACTTGTCTCCAGCGACGCTTCACGTACATATCCGAAGGTTCAAAAAGTCCAGGGGGCAAAGCTGGCTTCCCCTTCAGGAGAAGCAGGTGATTTGGTGTGAGGGGTTCCAAATCATTTGGCTCATCAGAAAGTTTGGTCAAAGGACGATCATTAAGTATGGCCTCCACCTCACACATTACTGTGTTGAGTCCATCATCATCCAACACTTGCTGGCGTAAAACTGAACCCAAAGTACGCTTTACAATGCGTATCATGTGCTCCCAGATGCCACCATAATGGGATGCTGCTGGTGGATTAAAACTCCATTCTACTCCAAAGGGAGTCAGAGCACCTTGAATTTGCTTGTGGTTTAGCTCAGCAAGAACCTCCCTCAGCTCTCTTTCTGCACCAACGAAGTTAGTTCCTTTGTCTGATATAATGTGACAGACTTGACCCCTTCTACTGATGAATCGGCGGAGGGCATTTATGCATGTTTCAGTATTCATTGAGTTTGTCACCTCTAAATGAATGGCTCTGCTTGCCAAACAGGTAAATATTACACCATAACGCTTGCAGATAGCTCTACCCCGTCTAATTTCGATTGGCCCAAAGTAATCCATGCCAACGTTAGTGGAATTACTCTCTCCTTTGGAAGGTCTGCCATCTTTTGCTCCATCAGTTTTCCTTTGAAACGTCTGCAAAGGGTGCATTCAGATAAAACCTTCCTCACAGCAGAAGTAGCATTGCTTATCCAAAATTTCCTCCTCATCGCAGAGAGTGTATGATTTCGACCACTGTGACCCAAGAGCTGATGATAATGTTTTAAAATCAACTTTGATACGTGTTGGTCTTTAGAGAGAATGAGTGGATGTTTCTCCTCTGAAGGCATTGCTCCTTTGCTTAATCTCCCTCCAACTCTCAAAAGTCCATCCTCCAACATTGGGTCCAGTTTGTAAATGGAACTTTGCCTGTTAACTGTTCCTTTCCCTGATGACAAGCAGGAAATCTCGTTGCCAAATCTTTGCTGCTGACAATAGGGAATGATGGACAGCTCTGCCTCCAGCAGATCCTTTGGGGTCAATATGTTACTCCTCGGAGTGGTGGCTGTACTTGGTCCTGTCTTCCCATCTACCTTTCCATGCTGTCTCCCATGACTCAGTTCCAACAAAACTGCCTTTAACCTTAGAAACCACGCTACTGCCACCTTGAGTCTTTTCCAATCTGAGAAGTAGGTCAAGAGATAATCAGTGGCATTAAGTGGTGCTTTGGTAACCACATTAACCAAAGCAGTTTTTTTGACTTCTGGATCATCACAATCCACTGTGATGTCACACTCGTTGTTGGTTGGCCAGTCTTTCTCTGGCTGCCATAGAAAGCTTGGACCTTCAAACCAACTTGAACTCTGCAGAAAGTCAGAGACCCTGACTCCTCTGGATGCCATATCGGCAGGGTTTTCCTTGGAACCAACGTGCCTCCACTGGGAAGGACTCGAAACCTCTCGTACAGCTGAAACCCTGTTTGCTACAAACGTGAGGAAACGTTTGTCTTCATTCGCGATATACTTCAGCATTGAAGTACTGTCAGTCCAAAACACAGATTGGCTGAGTTCAAGTTCAAGCTCTGCCTTTAACATGACATCCACTCTGACAGCTAACACACCAGCTGTTAGTTCAAGTCATGGGATGGTTACAGACTTTAAAGGAGTTACTCTAGCTTTCCCCAATACGAAAGCAACATGAACATCATCTTTGTTATTAATCAGCCTGATATAAGTCACAGTACCATAACCATCCTTACTTGCATCAGCAAAATGATGAAGTTGGCTTTGTGCAATCTCTCCAATGCCCTTTGGCTTTAAACACCTGTCCGTCTTGACTGAAGTCAGTAAATCAATATCTTGTAACCACCTCTCCCATTGGTTTAAAGCTCGTGTCCGGAGTTTCCGTTCGTTTCCAACGTATGTATCCTTTTTCAACAGAGCTTAATTGTGTCAGTCTGGTTCGATACTACAATAGAATATTAGCATAAAGCAATATAAAAATTTATTTATGAGCCCCGCCTTCGTCTCATAGACCCCCATGTTATCCGAAAAAGCGCCAGTCAGCGTCAGCCAATAGAATGCGAGCTTCCGCATTCTCGTGCTGTCAGTCAACATGTGCGCGCAGCCAGAGAGCACGCGCACTCGCCCAGGCAGAGGAGAGTTAGCAACGCAGCAGCCGCCCCGCTTACCTCGGATATATCCATGGTCTGCTGAACATCCACTGTAAACAGTTAAACATGTAGGATGCTGTAGGACTCGGAGGCTCTCATTTTCACCCGACAGATAATTCGCGTGCATGATTAAAGGGGCGTGGCTTGGTCGCTCATGAAAGAAGAGGGAGGGGGAAAAACCTCTCTCTTTCAAAACTCCGGACACGAGCTTTAAGATGTCTGCTGGTATGACATCATCCCAGCCACAGTTTCTCCTGCAAAGTTCTTGTTGCAACATCTTGGCAGACAAAGTGACTGGTGCAACAATACCCAAGGGGTCATATACTAAGCTAGTCATAGACAGCATGCCACGTCGAGTTGGAGACTGATGTTTGACCTCCATTTTGAACTTAAAGGTGTCTGACTCAACACACCAAAGCAGACCCAGAGCTCTCTCGATAGGAAGATCATCTCTATCCAGATTGAGCTCCTTCAAATCTTTTGCTCTTTGGTTCTCTGGGATGGTTTGCAGGACAGCTCGACTGTTGCTGACCCACTTTCCCAAAACGAAACCACCTTTCTTGCAGAGATTTTGGAGATCTTGAACTACCTCTATGGCTTCATCTTCAGAGTCCACACTCATTAAACAATCATCAACATAAAAGTTTCTTTTCTCTGCATGGACAATCTTCTCAGGAAAATCATACTTGTTATCATCTGCGGTCTTTCTGAGTGCATAACTAGCGCAGCTTGGAGATGAAACAGCACCGAACTGTCATACGGTGCTCCTTAAGCTCTTTACCGAAGTCTCCATCTGGCCACCAGAGAAAACGAAGAACATCTCTGTCTTGCTCTGGTACTTTCACTTGAAAGAACATGGCCTGTATGTCTCCCATGAAGGCCACCGGCTGCTGTCTGAACCTAGTGAGAACACCGAACAGCGAGCTTGTAAGGTTTGGACCTTGCAGTAATTCATTATTCAATGACGTACCTTGACATGTGGCACCCCCATCAAACACAACTCTGATAGAACCTTTTCTGGGATGATAAACACTGTGGTTTGGAATGTACCACACCTTTCCACTAACTCCCTGCAACTGCTCCTGAGGTACTGGTTCAGCATATCCTTTGTCAATTGTTTCTTTGACATATGTTGAGTACTCCTTATGCAGTTGTGGACTTTTCAAAAACTTTCTCTTCAGTCCCAGCAATCTCTGTTTTGCCACTGCAAAATTATTTGGAAGTTGAACTTCAGGGTTTTTAAATGGTAACTTCAAGTAGTACCGCTCATTCTGCACCACTGCAGAGGTTTCCATAATCTCCATGAATCTGATGTCTTCTCTAGACATCTCTGTGTCAACTGATGACCTCTCATTGAAGTCATGTTTGTATTGATTGCTCAACAGGTGTTCGAGCGTCGTCACGGAAATCCTGTTGACAACAACCAAAGAATGTTTTGCTTTACTGCTTTCTCCATTATCACCTAAAGGACTATTAATGACCCAGCCCAACACTGTTCTTATAGCGTATGGGTCATCTCCACAGCTGTTGACAATCTCCCATGGTTCCAATTACTTGGGAGCATTGGTTCCTATCAACAAGTCAACATCAGCGTTTATGTTGTGGATATGTATCTTAGACATGTAAGACCATCTTTTTAAGTCAGCAGTGGTGGCGATGTTATCTGGAGAGGCTGGTATTTGCTTCTGTGTGAGGACTTCTGGCAAAGAATAGAAATTATTAGCTTTCAGGGCCGACACTTCCAGTCCGACCAAAGAATAGGACGGAACTAGCTTTTCCTGTCCCATGGTTTTTAGCAGAAAATGAGTTTTTGTTCCCGTTATCTTCAACCGTCGCATGAGATTTTCAGAACAAAAGGTTGCCATACTGCCAGGATCTAAAAAGGCGTAAGTCTTTATAATCTCATTTCCCTTTGCTGATTTAGCCTGTACTGGAATAATGGAAAATAAGCATCGCTCTTGACCAGCCCCTGTACGACCACACAGCTGAGGAGGAACCTGTAATTTTGTCTCTGATAAACCAGTTATTTGTTCACACTGTTTGCTTGGCTTTTCGATGTGAAGCAGAGTCGGATGCTGTTGTTCACAGACCTCACAGCACAAGCGTTTGGTACACTCACGGCTTAAGTGGCCAGAGCACAGACACCCAAAACACACTCCCTTTTCCTTTAAGAAGTGGATCTTTTCTCTGTGCTTCTTGTTCCTAAATTGATTACACTTCTCCAACAGATGAGCACGTGAACAGTAAAGACAACTCAAGACCTCCTTTTTCTTGACATTTGTAACCAGTTTCTCATCCACAGCTTCCACAGTAGCAGCAAAGGTACTTCCTTTCATTTTTATCCTTGACTGTGGTTTCATATTGAGATTCTTCACACCAACTGTGGGTTTTGATGCATATTCCAGATCTCCAAAGATCGGATCAGACAGAATTTTTACATGTCTTTCCAAAAAGGAAACCACATCCACAAAATGAGCCCTGTCATTTGTGGCCTCAAAAATATCAAGTGCTTTGCATCTCCACTGATCCCTGAGTTTGAATGGTAGCTTTGACACAAGCAGTTTCATGTTGGTCAGCATGTCCAGCTCTATCATGTAATCCAGCTCCTCCATCCTGTTACAGCAACCACGCAAGAACATGGCATAAGCTTGCATGGCTTTGCGATCTTCAGCTCTTATAGCTGGCCAGGCCAGAGCCTTCTCAATGTACGCTCTTGCAATCTTATATTCATTGCCAAAATGTTCTTGTAGCATAGCTTTCGCGACGATGTATCCACGCTCAGGAGCCATGTGCTGACAGCTTCGAACCAGCTCCTTAGGTAGTCCTGCTGTAAACTGTTCCAGATAGTACAAGCAGTCAGCTCTACTGGCTTTGTCCTCAACACCTTGTTCAAATGTTTTATGAAAGCTTGGTACTGGAGTGGATCACCTTCATACAAAGGAATGTCCCATGCAGGCAGGGACAGTAAACGCTGCTGTACAAAAGCGCTTGTGATCTCATTTTGTCTGTGCATGATGGTTACAATGTCTCCAGCAGGTATTTGATTGTTTTCTGTTGATAGAAACAGGAAGATGAGGCGTTTAAATGGACCTTGGAGATCTGATTTAAGAGCCAGCTGCCTACAAAATGACTTTAAACACTGAAACAGTTTTACTGCGGTGTTGATGTAATGTTTGATATATGAATGGCAGTGGGACGAATATTTAAATCTTCTAACAAGTTAATAACATGTTCAGGTTGGACTGATCTGCTGAATGTACATCCTGTAATTTCTGTCTACATTCAGTCTGTGTTGCAGGAGCTCCTGCTGTGTTTGGAGCATGAAAGTTAGTTGGTTCTTGGCTCCTAGTGGAGTCTGCTCTGGTATCCTGTTGTTTGGGGACGGGGTTGTGGTCGCTGAGGGGGGATCTGGGTATTCTTGCTGCTGATCAACTCTTTAGTCAGTGTTTTTTCTCTCTTCATTTTTTTCATTCAAACATTTGGTTGAAGTTCACGTTCTAATATAAGTTAAATCCTGATTTATAAATCACCTCTATTTACAGAAACTGAAATAATTTCTGATCAGGACGGCAGGTATTTGATTCTTTCAGGGACTATATTCCCTCTTCCAGTTTTACTTGTCAGTGTTTATGCACCAAATTTTGATGATCCTCGTTTTATGAACGAATTTTTTGAAAACTGACCATCTCTAAATGAAACATTATTTTTGGCGGGGACATGAACTGTGCTCTGAATTCTCAACTGGATTGTTCCAAACCTGGATTAATCCAGTCCCAAATGGCTGAAGCTCTCTGCAGTTCTATGTCTAATAATGGCTACATCGACCCCTGGAGGTTTTGTAACTCTCCAGCCATCCATCCATTTTCCACCGCTTATCCAGGACCGGGTCCAGGGGCAGCAGTCCAAGCAGAGATGCCCAGACTTTCCTGTCCCCAGACTCTTCCTCCAGCTCTTCCGGGAGGATCCCAAGGCGTTCCCAGGCCAGCCGAGAGACATAGTCTCTCCAGCGTGTCCTGGGTCTTCTCTGGGGTCTCCTCCCCGTGGGATATGCTCGGAACACCTCCCAAGGGAGGCGTCCAGGAGGCATCCTGAAGAGCCACCTCAGCTGGTCCCTCTCAATGCGGAGGAGTAGCGGCTCTACTCCAAGCTCCTCCCTGGTGACTGAGCTCCTCACCCTATCTCTAAGGGAGCGCACAGCCACCCTACGGAGGAAGCTCATTTCAGCTGCTTTTATCTGGGATCTTGTCCTTTCGGTCATGACCCAAAGCTCATGACAACAGGTGAGGGTGGGAACGAAGATTGACCAGTAAATCGAGAGAGAAGAGCCTTTCAGCTCAGCTCCCTCTTCACCACAACGGACCGATACAACGACTGCATCACTGCAGCCGCTGCACCGATCCGCCTGTCAATCTCACGCTCCATCCGTCCCCCACTCGTGAACGACCGCATGAGTGGGGTCGTTCCCAAGATACTTAAACTCCTCCACTTGGGCCAGAGTCTCTCCACCGACCTGGAGGTGTTTCAACCTGTGTTTACTGATCCCACCTTCACCTCATGGCTCAATAAAGGACTGAAATGTTTTAGGGATCTTTATAAAGACGGGATTTTCTCTTCTTTTGCTGATTTGGCCACTGAGTTCAACCTCCCATCTCTTTAGGTTTCTCCAGGTGAGAAACTGGGTAAAAGTCTGATTTCCTCATTTTCCAAAACTCTCACCTGAGCAGATGAGGAGGAATCTCCACAATTCAATTCCCTGCAAAGATCTTTCATTTAAACATGTATAGAATCATTCAGTCATATTGTGTGCACTGCATTGACAGAGCCCAAAGCACTTTACACTGCATTAACACATTCACCCATTCACACACCAGTGGAGGCGGCTGCCATGCAGGGCGCTCAGGCCACCCACTGGGGGCACTTTGGGGTTCAGTGTCTTTAGAGGTATATGAAATCCGTTTTATTTTTTTCCCAATTCCGTTTTATTTTTTCCCAAATTCCGTTTTTTCCGTTTTAATATTTCTGAATTCGGTATTTTGCGTTTTATGCTCATTTTTACCATAAAAAAGGTGTCTGGTAAGTGGAAATGAATAAATGTCCACAATTTAATAGGATTTAACAGCCCATTTAATGCTTAAAGTGCTGCAACAAAAAATACTTTTCAATTGAATTTTCAAGAGAAATAATAAATTACAATGTAAATAATAAACACTCCACCTCAGAGTTTTTCTGTTACAAAAAAATAAAGTGCTTTTAAGCTTCATTATAAATGAAAAATAATGCATCAGATACTAACAATGCAGCAACTTGAACTTCCTTAACAAACCAGAAGAATTTTTAATCAAAACCTGAACTGTGGGATAAACTGAAACAATAAAACGTGTGTCACATCACAAGTCAAGTGTTTGTTTCCCTGTAACAGCATAGTAACTGACTACTAGTACTTAGTTACTACTCCTTATTAGCTCCTGTCTATCCGTTTAACTTGCTTTCCATTCATTCCATCTATCAGAGACATCTCCATTGAAGTACATGATGGTCAGCCTTGTGGTGTTGAGCTCGGTGAGTGCCTCTCGCTTGTCTGTAAGGAGACTCTTGTACTTGCTGAAGCTCCTCTCACAGTCAACTGAGCTGACAGGAAAGCAGATGTAAGGCACTGCCACTTCTGCAACCTTTGGGAATCTCACACTCATGCCCTTCCAGTAATCAGCAAGCGTGACATCAGCTTCCAGGCGCTCTGTGCGGTGGTGGTAGGCAATCCATTGCTCAGTGAGCTCAGGTGATGGCTCTGCCATGGCTCTGAGTGCAGTATAGGCTTGAATCTGCTTCCCCATGGATGGTGCCTGCCTTGGATCAAACACTCTAATGAGCTGGAAGACCTCTCTGGCTGGGTGAGTGTCCCAGTGCTTGGAGAACTTTGTGAAGGCCAAGTGGAAGGCATCATGGAGATTGTCAAGAACCTGCTTCCTCTCTTGAACACCTGCCTTCCTCAGCAGCTCATCTGTCTTGGCACCAAACCCGCATGTTTTTGCGGTTCCATTCACTAGGTAAGAGCCCAGGTCCTCCATGATGTTGTATGCAGACACTGCTGTGGGTTGGTGGGTTCCTTCCAGGATGGTCACAGCTGTCATCAGTTTGGAGCAGCCCTCTGAGATGAAGGTTAGCTTCACAGTGAGGGTCTTCAACTTTTCCTCTGTTTCCAGCAGGCTGATGATGTTTGTGACTGCTTGGGAGGATGAATTTTCTGCCAACAAAAACTCTTTGCACAGATGAACATGATCTGCGTGGTACTGCACTGCCTCAAACCAGCTGTTCCATCTGGTGCCCACTGATTCAGGAGGAGCCTTGGTGTGCACAAACTCCTTGTTGACGAGAAAGCTCACCCATCTTCTCTTTCTAGCAGGCTTCTTGAAGCAGGCTTCAGAAGACAGATCTCATCGCTGACACAAGTGATGCAGCGTCAGAGAAGTAGTTGTAGTGCTGCCAAGTCTCACCCACCAGGTTGATAATATGGCAGAGGCAGGTTACATGGACACTGTTGGGCATCACTCCCTGGAGAATCTCCCTGTGCACACGCGCGCGCGCGCACACACACACACACAGTTATTATACATTATTTTATTTGTTTACACAATCAATTGTTAAAAGTGGCCTTTAACTACTTTCAGTAAATATAACAAATACAATAATATACTTTATGATTTGATTATTATGCCTTCAGACAGTAGGAAGCATTATCTGTGACCACTGCCCAGACATCATTCAGGTCCAGATTATTGCTGTGCAGAGTGTATGACGGCTTGGGAAACTGTTGAGTGGTTGCATCGCTCCATGAAAATCACATCCACCAGATAGTACTGGTTTTCAGCACCTGCAATGAAAGATAACAAAGGCAAAACATAATTATATTTAAGACAAATAATAGTGTGACAAAATAAAAACGTCACTCACATTTCAAGTGAAACAATAGATAGATACTACTAATATGACAATGTCAGTAGCAGCGCCATAGCACCAAATTCTGGGCCCTGTACACTCCTTTTATTTTATTTTTTTTTAATAAATATACCCTTTTTGTTGCTTTTTCTTTTTTCTCACGTACCTCGGGCACTGTCATGAATAAGGGCCCCGACACAGAGTGTACAGGGCCCAGAATATGGTGCTACGGCCCTGTTTACAGTAATCAAAATAGTGGAAGTGATTAGCCTTTTAGTTGTATCTATTGTGATCACTGATCATCGTTATCACACTTTGCATGTGAACAATGCGCACTGCAGCATGTAAAAGAATGTAGGCTGTTTAAACGTTATGTTAATAGGCTGTTAAGTAGCTCTCAAGCTCTCACCAATGACGATGTTCAGAACGCTGCAGTCCCGAGTATCAGTTGTCTCGTCGACAACCAGCGCCAACTTCTTCCCACGTGGTTTCTCCAAAACAGCATTCATATGTTGGTCAAACACCCGGGGCAGATGCGTTTGACAAAGGGTTGTTTCGTTCTCGGGCAGCACTCCCCCTGCCTGCAGTGTTTCACTAAACGGCCGTAGCTTCTTTAGCTTGTGCAAAGGGATGTCAGATTCGGCGCAAACAGCCACAAAGTCTTGAACAAACTCTCGCCTTGTGTCTGCTGAAGAGGTACCTGCAGTTATGGTAGTTTGCAGAGCCGGTGTGCTTTTCCTTTTCCTTGTTCCTCACATGGATTCTGGAGGCTATGTGATCGTCGCATGTATCTTTGCGAGTCCAGTCCACGGTGCGTTGACAGCATTTACAAAAAAGCTTCTCCCCTGAAGCATAAAAGTCTGTGTATTGCTCTGCTCTGTATTTAGCATTTAGCATCGAGTTTCGTAACTTTTTTGATTGTTTGAGAGGGGAGGGTGCAGCTCGCTTGGACATCGTGTTGTTGTTGTGAGCGTTAGCATGTTAGCAGCATTGAGGAAGTGACGTACACGTTGCAGCAGCTCGGGCGGTCCCTCTGGAATGTTTGCTTTGCACTATAAGGTTCCATTTTCTCCCGAAAACTGAATTTCAGGCCACATTAGGGCCAATTCCGCAATATTCCGCGTTTTATTCCAATTCTGATTTTAATTGGTCATTTCCGCGATTCCGTGAACACGGATTTCATATGGCTCTAAGTGTCTTGCCCAAGGACACTTCGACATGTAGACAGGGGGAAACAGGAATCAAACTAACGACCTCCCGATTGCAAGACGACTGCTCTCCCCACTGAACCACAGCTGCCCTTCAATGACCATATGATGGTTATTGAACTACCAGAACAAAGGAGGCTGGCAGTGTGAGATGGGTTTGGTCTTTGAGGAACGATGGTGGGAATCTGCTCTGAGTGTTTTTCATCAGACTTCCACTCTTGTTCACTCTTATGAATTTTTGCCCGTCAATCTTTAACATCATGTCTCAGATACTTTCAGAACAACTGACATTTCTCCTCATATGGCTGTCTTTGGGTTTCCTGAAGAACATTCTCACTTCTCATCTGAGCAGTTTGAGGTTTTGGCGTTCACTTCGCTGATAGCGAGACGCCATCTCCTCCTTTATTGGAAATCCCAAAATGCTCCATCCAATACACTTTGGACCAATGAGGTGATGTTTTTTAAAAAGTAGAAAAAATGAGATTCTCCAGGCAGAGCGAGCTGAACAAATGTAACAAGAAATGTCAACTATTCATTGACTTTATGCTAATATTTCGGCTGAATTCCCCCACACTCCTGCAATTATTCATTATTGTATGTTATTTTACCGAGTTTGTTATGAGGGCCATGTTTGACACTTTGTTTTGCACATTTTTTGTTTGTGTTTTATTCATCTTGAATTTGCTCGATATAAAAAACTTGAAAAAAGGATGTGTACAGATGTGATTTCTTGTAAGTGCCAGAATGTTTCTGTGAATTTACTAATTAAAATAGATGAAACAAAATTATTGTGACTGATTTGATCAGTGTCAACACAACTTTCACACAACACAAACTCAAACATGGAATCTGACCACAGAGCCTCCAGACTGCAGAGTGGACTCTCCAGAAAACCACACAGCTGCTCAACTCCTGAATCCTGCAGTTTGTTCCAACTCAGGTCCAGATATTTCAGATGTTTCAGGAGGGAGGGGTTGGACTTCAGAGCTGAGATCAGAGAAGAACAGCTGATCTCTGACAAACTGCAGTTGCTCAACCTGAATAAAGAGAGAAAGAAGTGAGAATAGAGGACAAAGTCTGATGTTGAAGTCATTGAGAGCTGAAGAAGGTTCAGACTGGAAGAGTTTAGAAATGTAAAGTCCAAACAGCTGAAGCCACCAGGAGGAGAAGAGCTCTCATCAACATGCTGATCACTAACATGCTGCAGAGCTCAGTCCACTCTCTGTCCCTCCAACATCTGGAATCCTCCTAAACTCCTCTCAGTCATTTGACTCCAACAGATTCTAACTTCAGACAGTGAACTGACCTCAGAGTCTCCAGGTTACAGTTTGGACTCTCCAGTCCAGAACACAGAATCTTCACTGATGAATCCTGCAGCTCGTTGTAACTCAGGTCCAGATGTTTCAGATGGGAGGGGTCAGACTTCAGAGCTGAGGAGATCACTTCACAGTGAGAATCAGAGAGTCCACAGTCATGAAGTCTGTAATGAGACACAGAGAGGACAGGACGTTATGAGAGAGGACACTTTGTTGGACTGTTTGACATCAGAGCTTCAGATCTTCTTCTCTGGTTTGACTTTGGCTTCATGTGGACATGAAGGAGAGAACATGGAGTTCTGGAGTCACGGAGCAGTGAAGACTGACGGGCCGCAGGTGGAGCAGAGGTTAGTGCCTCAGAGCAGGAAGGTTGTGGGTTTGACTCCAATACTGTGTGTGTGTGTGTGTGTGTGTGTGTGTGTGTGTGTGTGTGTGTGTGTGTGTGTGTTCAATATTCTGACTGAACTGATCTCTGTTCACAGCGTTCTGAGTTTCTTTCTCTGGTTTAAAAATGTTCAAATCAAAAGTCTTCAATCAAAATGATCATCTGTGGTCATTTTCTGGATTCTTGTAATAATCAGACCTCATGAAGAGATATAAACCGTCACTGAGCTCTGATCTTCATCAAGTATGATCAGTGCATCCAGAGCCTGACACACAGTGCTGAGCCACGTTTCTTCAGGACAGATCATTGACAGGACTTGACAGGAACATTTTCAGCTCCTTGCTGACTTGAACTTGGCAGAAGTGAGGTTTAGAGCCAATGCTTTGGTCGATTATCACCCCGAAAAATTTAATTTCCTTCACCCTCTCCACTTCTACATCCTCTATTATAACTCGAATGTCCTTGTTCCCTTTACAGGAACCAAACAAAATGAAATGTTTGATCCAAATTTAATGACAGTTTATTTGTATCAAGCCATTTTTTCAACTGATCTAATTCTGACATTTCCTTTGTGAGTTGTTCCAGGTTCTCCTCTGTTCAAAATATATTTGTATCATCAGCAAATAAATCAAAATAAAGTGTTGTGGAGATCTTGAAGATGTCATTTATATATATTAGAACCTGGTGATCCATAAATGCAGCTCACTGTCACTTTCTTTTCTTTTCCAACTAGATTTCAACTGTAATGCATTCACACACTTCCTTGCTGTTGTGATTTTTCGCACCACTTTATGCATTAGTTTTAGTTTTGTGTCCACATAAATGGCTTCTCCTCCACCAGGCTTCCCCTCTCTGTTCAAGTAGTTGTTCAGTAGTTAATTCTGGTTCATTCATTTCTTTGACAGATGTGAGGACGAGATTTGACAACTGTATTTTTACATTTTGTTCAGGGGATATAAAGTGTTTGTGGTATCTTTGGCAATATATACAATAGAGCCAATATCTTTCAAAAACATCGTTATCAAAGCCATGAAACAAAATCAGTCTGCAAACACGATCCAAACCCAGAATTCATTTTCAATGTATAAATAACCAAAAGAGGGTCTTCTCCTTTGAACATTAATAACATTTGGTGAAACAAAAAGAGGTACAAGTAATTAATTCATAAATAATGCTGACAAATGTGAATTCATGAATGGAATGAATGTCCTGAGTATTAACAAATCCACACATGGACAGTTAAATAATCATGAAGAAGAATTCAGGTGACTTTCTGAGTGATTGTTGGAAAACTGTGCAGCTTTGTGCTTCATTTAATAAAGCACGGTCTCTTCAGTCAGCTCCATTTGACTGACCTCTGCTGACCTCTGGTTTACCTGGGAATGCCGAGGTAAACCAGGGAAATCTGACCAATCACAGAAGACTTTGCAGGCCACCCAGCTGAAGAAAGTTAGCGCCCGACGAGGGTGTCGGGGTCGCAGACTTTCTTCTGCCAGAAGCTCCTGTGTGAACAAAATAATGTCATTTTGTTCGAGGACACCCCGAGCTGCTGAACTCTGCTCGGCTTCACGTGGATTATGAATGAACCAGAAGACACACAAAAGCCTGCTTGGCCTTTGGAAATGCTCCTCCGGACAAAGAAGACTGCTGCTCTTCTGTTTTATGGTCAGATGAAAGAAAAACTGGATCGTTTGGCCACAATGAGTTATCTTTCATTTGGTGGAAAAACGGAGAAACTTTCAACCCAAAGAACACCTTCCTCACTGATAAACATGGTGGAGGGAACTGAATGCTCTGGGGGGTTCAGCCAGTGGACCAGGGAACCTGATCACAGTGAACTGCACCATGAAAAAAGAGCAACACATCAAGATTCTGAACAACAACATCAGACAGTCTGCAGAGGAACCTGGCCATGGGCTCCAGTGGACATTTCAACACAAAAACAACCCAAAAATCTCAGTAAAAAGTGGTGAATAAATGGTGAGAGGACCAAAACATGAAGGTTTTGCAGCGGCCCACCAGAGTCCTGACTGGAATCTAACTGAGATTCTGTGAAGAAGCTGAAGATCAGAGTGATGGAAAGACCCTCCAAACAGAAAGAGTTGGAGCTCACTGCTGAAAATGAATGGAGGAAAAAACCCAGTGGAGACATGCAACAAGCTGCTCAGCAATTCCAGGAAGAGTTTGATTGCTTGAACAGCTAAGAAAAGTTTTTATATTGATTATTGAGAAGGGGATGGATAATTTTGGACATGCCACTTTTTGTTCAAATCCAAGTTAAAGCTGAGAAATATTTTTCCCACAACAGAGCATCTTGTACATCATCTTATTAACTTCTGGAAGAAGCCTGAGTCATTTCTAGTCAGGAAAAAAAGACACTTGCTGGTTGAATAAAAGTAACTTTCAGCCTAAATTTGCCTGCAGTATGAACAATGTTGGGGTTACATGTATCTTCATCCACAGGACATCATGAAAACTAAAAACACTGCAGTACATACACCAGGCCTTTAGGTGGCGCTGTAACTCTACCACAGAAACACACTAAGAAGACATGGCAGCACGTTCAGCTTGTCTTCTGGTCTTATTAAACCAAACAGCATCAGGAGCTTCTGCAGCACGATCAACTTCTCTGGTTGAACAAGCTGATCGACATATTTTGTTCTCCAGGACGATCAGACAGGCCTGAATATGGAGCCCTGATTGAGGAACATCTCCACAGAGGAACTACAGGAACTACTTTCTACAAACATCACTGAGACATTGATCATGAGGACATGTGGACTCACTCAGCCTTCCTGCAGTTCCTCACAGCTGGCATCAGTCTCCGTCGTCCCTCCTCTGATGTCTTGTACTTCTTCAGGTGAAACTCCTCCAGGACCTGGTCTGACATCTGCAGCATGTAGGCCAGAGCTGAGCAGTGGATCTCAGAGAGTCTCTCTGATCTGTTCTCTGACTTCAGGAACGTCTGGATGTCCTGATGGACTGAGAGGTCCTTCATCTCCATCAGACAGTGGAAGATGTTGATGCTTCTGTCAGGAGACATTTCATCACTGTTGATCTCCTTCAGGTTCTGGATGACTCTCTGGATGGTTTCTGGACTGATCTCTGTCCGACCCAGCAGACCTTCTAAGAGTCTCTGGTTGGATTTCAGAGAGAGGCCATGAAGGAAGCGGACAAACAGGTCCAGGTGGCCGTTCTGACTTCTGAGGGATTTCTGCAGGACTTTCTTCAGGAACTCATCCTGAGAAGACAGAGCATCATCACCACCATCATCCTTTCTTAATAACTTCAACACTTTATCATGAAAAGTCTTTTTCTGTCTCAGGAAGGTCTTCAGTTCGTCTGTCTTCCTGTTGGTGAAACAGTGGAACATGAAGACTGCAGCCAGAAACTCCTGAACAGTCAGATGGACGAAGCTGTAGACGGCTTTCTGGAAGATCACAGACTCTCTTTTGAAGATCTGAGAACAAACTCCAGAGAACAGCGAGGCCTCAGTCACATCCAGACCACACTGCTCCAGGTCTTCTTGGTAGAACAGGATGTTTCCTTTCTCCAGATGTTCCAAGGCCATCCTGCCCAGCTTCAGAAGAAGCTCCCTGTCAGCCTCCGTCAGCTCCTGTGGACCCGTCTCAGGTCCTTCATGGTACTTGAGCTTCTTCCTGTGTGTCTGAACCAGCACAAAGTGGGAGTACATGTCAGTCAGGGTCTGGGGCAGCTCTCCTCTCTGCTCGCTGCTCAACATGTGCTCCAGAACTGTAGCAGTGATCCAGCAGAAGACTGGGATTCCACACATGATGTGGAGGCTCCTGGAGGTCTGGATGTGGGAGATGATTCTGCTGCTCAGCTCCTCATCACTCAGCCTCCTCCTGAAGTACTCCTCCTTCTGGGCGTCAGTGAAGCCTCGCACTTCTGTCAGTCTGTCCACACATGATGGAGGGATCTGATTGGCCGCTGCAGGTCTGGAAGTGATCCAGACCCGAGCCGAGGGCAGCAGATCCCCCCGGATGAGGTTAGTGAGCAGCAGGGTGACTGAAGACTGCTGGGAGACGTCAACCAGCCGCCGTTTGCTGCTGAAGTCCAGAGAAAGTCTGCTTTCATCCAGACCGTCAAAGATGAACAGCAGCTTGCAGACAGCCAGCTCCTCTGCCGTCAGCTTCTGGAGCGCCGGATGGAAAACATGGAGCAGCGTGAGAAGACTGTACGGCCGCTCTCTGATCAGGTTCAGCTCCCTGAAGGAGAGAACAACCAGCACACTGACATCCTGGTTCTCCAGGCCCTCGGCCCAGTCCAGAGTGAACTTGTGCACCGAGAAGGTTTTTCCGCTGCCGGCCACGCCGCTGGTCACAACCACTCGGATGTGTCTGAGCTGCTGGGCCGAGGCTTTGAAGATGTCCTGAACCCTGATGGCAGTGTGATGGAGGCTCTCCTTCCTGGAAGCTGTCTCCAGCTGCTTCAGCTCAGGTTCCCTCTGAAGCTCCTCACTGAGTCCCTCTGTGATGTGGAGCTCAGTGTAGATCCTGTTGAGGAGGCTTCCTCCTCCTGCTTCATCACTTCCTTCAGTCACACGTTCACATCTCCTCCTCAGACTCTTCTTATGTTCTTCTAGAAGCTGCTGCAGTCCTGATGAAGAACCCTGGTCCTGCTGCTCCTCACAGACATCACTGCTCTTCTTCTCTCTGTGGACACCAAGAAACATTTACTCTGAGCAACACGACACACAGCAGAGACACAAAGATCCAGCTTCAACTCTCACACTGATTCAGAATAAAGAACTGAATCTGAACGTCAGCAAAACATCTCTCACTCTGGTTTGGAGGAAACAACAGGAAACAAAGAGTTTCTTACTTTGTGTCTGAAGGTCCAGGTTCAACACTGAAGGTTGGTGGAAGATATTTGGACCAGTCACTCTTCAGAGACAACCTGCTGGATCCTGAAGACTCTGCTGTGGGTCTGCACACACACACACATACACATGGTAAGTAATGACCATTAAAGAACAATTTTCTCAAATTAACAATTTTATAAAAGCAATTAATTACCTGTGGTAATCCATACTTTTAGTAATACTAATACCCAAATGTAAATCCCAACACATAAAGGCTTCTAAACTGTGAAAAGTTCTGACATTCTTGTCATGTATATCTGTGAATAAATGATGATTTTGCTGTCAAATTCCTTCTCTGTGGTGTTTCCTTGTTTTACAGAAGGAAACTACTGTTGAGATGATGTTTAGAAGTGTCTTGAGATAAAAAAATATGACCAACAGAGTCACTGTTTAACTTGAAATGTGTTTTTCAGAAAAACTTGTTTTCTCCATGTTTTGCTCAGAGAGATGTGTTTTTGGTGAAACCACCCGATGTTGTACTGATGATTACTAAAGAACACGAAAAGGTACAAACCAGCTTTTTTCCAAATGAAAGAAGAGAGTTTACTCTTTCATTTGATAGTTTCAGTGTTTACACAATCCTGGAACTCAAATATTCTGATTCTTGAAACATGAGTCAAAATTGAGGGTTTGGCTGATCTGAAACCAGCTGGCAGCGAAGGACTTACAATGAAACAATGAAGATGAAAGTGATGCCCGTTTTCTGTTGTTACATTCAACACAAATTCTTCTCCAATTGAATTTTTTTCTCATTTTTCAGTGAATCCCATCGAGAAATCAGACACCAAAACAGAAGACAGCTAAACCAATATCATCTTGACCATCCAGACATTACAACATTGAGAGACCTGAAGATTTCCTCTCTTTTATATCTCTCTATTAACTCTGTTGCGTCTTCATGTCTTCCTCACCAGAAACATCATGAAGGCCCTGAGGAGGTCAAAGGTCAACAGTGCAGCTGGTGGTGACATCATCAGTGGACTGGTTCTCAGACTCTGTGCCGACCAGCTCGGGGGGGTTTTCCAGAACCTGTTCCAGGCCTCCATCTCCACTGGAATTGTCCCCAAGTGGTGGAAACTCTCCACCATCATCCCAGTTCCCAAGGTGAGCCCTCCCATGACCTTGAATGACCTCCAGCCCATTGCATTAACCTCCCAGGTGATGAAAGCCATGGAGAGGCTCGTCTAACAACACATTCTCTCCATGACCGACTGGCAGCCAGACCCGCTCCAGTTTGCTGATCAAAGACACAAAGGTGATGATGATGCCAAAGCCTTCATCATCCACACCATCCAGAAACACCTGGAGCTTCCTGACACACCTGCCAGGCTCCTGGTTGCTGACTTCTCCTCTGCCTCCAACACTCTGCAGCCCCACATCCTTGCAGAAAGACTTCACCTGAACTCCAACATGTGCAGCCAGCTCACACTCTGGATCCTGGACTTTCTCACTAACAGAACCCAGCAGGTCCAGATTAACGATAACCTCTCTGACGTCCTCACCACCTCCACAGGCTCCACCCAGGGTTGCCTCCTTCCTGCTCTTCATTCAGACCAATGAGTGCAGATCCACACAACCCAGTTGTCTCCTGGTGAAGTTTGCAGAGGACACAGTTCTCCGGTCCTCCTCCGGTCCCACTTTGCCTTCACTCTCCATCACAACAACCAACGTATCGTTTTATTGTAACATCTAATGGTAAGTCCATGATTACTGATTATTTGGTGTTGAGATCCAGATCCTGACTCCCTCTGGTTTTCTCTGTGATGTTTATTAATCTGTCAAATAACCAACAACTCAGTGTCCTTCAGTCCTAAGATTCTGAATTGCTTTGTTTTGTTGTATTTCTTTCATTTAGAAAACTCCACTGTGTTCCAGACTGTCTGTGGAGCATCTTTTCACAGCTGCTCCTTGGATCTGATCTACTCTGGTCGACTCTTTCCTCTGTGGCTCTTGAGCTCAGTGTTTGTTCTTGTGTTGCCGTGATCAGAGCCTCCATGTTGACTGTCAGTCCAATATTTTAGACATTCATAGATCTTCTTGATATCATCCACTTCGTCCAATGAGTGAAGCTCACTTTGAGCCAACAGAAACACTGAGAGCTGCATCTCTTCTTGTGTTTGGTGTCTTTGTGGATTCTGTACCTGGACTCTGCAGGAGCTGCTGGCGTCTCGTCCCTGTCCACAGACTCTGCTCTGTCCTCCTCTTCACCCACATCACTCATCTTCAGTCAGGCTGAGAGAGAAACCAGCAACAAGAACAAAGCTGTGAAACCTGTTGAAGACTCACTGTCAGCGATCAGACTTCTCTCATGTGAAACCAGCTCCCAGTGTCAGTTATGGAGGTTCACACAGTCTCTACTTTGAAGGTTAAGACTTTTCTAATGAGTAAAAACTGACCATTAGAGCTGGTTCAGGTCACATTGTTGCATTTTCTTAATCAGCTGTTAAAGGTTTATTCTGTCAGGAGACTGTGACCACACGGGGCTTCTTTCCTTCCTCACTCAGCTTGTTTCACAACATCCAGCTTCAAAATACAGGAAGTGAATCCAAAAGTCATCAAAACTTCTCTCACTGCGGTTTTGAGGATTGAGGAAAAAGGGAAATAGACATTTCTTACTTTGTGTCTGAAAGTTGAAGCTCACACACACACACACACACACACACACACACACACACACACACACACACACACACACACACACACACACACACACACACACTTTGTACTTCTGTAGTTGTGAGGACACTCAGTGACATAATGCGTTTCCTCGCCCCTTCCCCAAACCTTGACCATCACAAATAAAAGCTAAACCCCAACCCATACCCTAAACCTAACCTAAAACAAATTCTAACCCCAACCCAAAAATCAAGTCGTCACCCTCAAAAAGATCGTTCGAAAAGTAAGACCGTCAACAATGTCCTCACTCTGTTGGTTAAAATCTCATTCTAGTCCTCACAATTGAGTGTGTACAAGAACACACACAGACAATTTATTGTGTTCTAAACACTTTGACATTGGAAGACAAACGTTGGACAAACACTCACCTGCTCCTCCTCCTCTGACAGTCGACTGGAAGTTGAGAGTCTGAACTCACTCAGTTCTTCTCTTCTTGTTTCCTGGTTGGACTGTTGAGCAGCTGCTCCTCCTCCTCAGTGTTTGTTTGAAATCACACCCTCACAGTGCAGGAAGTGTGAGACACGAATCAGCCTATCAGAATAAGATCCTGTGTTTTGGATGCAGTGTGAAATAAAGAGAAGAGACGAACTTCATGTAATTTAAAAACATTGTTTGTTCCAGCAGGCTGGTCAAACAGCTGATGAGATTGTAGAATCCGTCTCCAAGTGTTCAAAGTCTTGATTATTTCCGCAAAAAGACCAAAAACGTTCAGAAAATGTGTCGAATTCAGAGAAGACGATAAAAATACCTCTGCTGAAACATTTTGGACATTTTGAAACTTACGAGCAACTTGTCCTCATCATCACCCTCCTCCACTGTATCCTGGAGAGCCTCCTCAACAGCTGATCTCTCAACAGGAGATAAATAGTTGAAAATGATGCCATCAAAGTTTCTACATCAACACTGTCAGTTCCATTAATGCAGGAAGAACTGAAATCCACTGAAAGCCTCACTGGCAGGACACCATGACCGATCACTCCCTCACCCAGACACTCCCATCTGCTTCCCACTCAGCCTCACTGACATCTGGTCTCAGCCGTGGAACTCGCTCCATCTGCCCTTCACACTGTTCAGGAAATCACTCCCAGAATGCACTGCAAACTCCCCTTGATACTCCAGCATCTTCTCCAGCTTCTTCATTTACAAAGTTCATTTTTAAAGTCAGATTCAAGATGCTGCTGTCCATGAATACGGATAAAAGACCTTCAACAACCTTCATCCTGCAGACTGAAGCACGTCGTCTCTCTGTGGATTTCCTGGGCTGCTGGTTGAGGTTGACGGGAAAAAATGGCTGCTTGAATTTGAGGACAAATCCAGAGTATTTTCCTTTCCACGCTAGAAGAACAAAACACATCCAACCAAGACAGAGGGCTCAGTGAATGAAGAAGAAGCCAAAGAATCCAAACTCAGCATGTTTGTGTCAAGGCCAAAATAAAGCTGGAACCTTTGTTTACCCAAAATGCTTTCAAACGAGACCTTCTCACAAACTACACACCTCCAGTTTATAACAAAAGCTTTCATTTCAAAAGCAGTAGTCCATCCTGACCACATCAGAACAGCTTTAACAATGATATAAAAGCATGTGTGTTTCATCTCACTGGTGCAGTCTGAGCCGCTTCCTGGTGTGTGGACTGTTCATCCAGTGTGGTCAGGTCATCAGCTGAAGGCAGCAGCAGATGGAAATCCTGCAGAGGATTCACCTCTGCACTCTGAAGGAGTGAGGAAAGTCAAACCTCATCATCCTCCACACACCACAATACGATGAACTCAGAAATCAGAGTCACCAAATTTGCTTAAATTAGATCAAAATGCTTCTGCTGACTTATGCTCTCACATCAGCTGAGTGACGCCCTCACTGTGGAGAGGAGGCCATCTACTCAACGTTCTCATCACGAAGGTCATCTTCCACATCCCACTGAACTGAATCTGCCTCATCTGCTTCTGTGTGGAGTGACTGAGAGCTGCTCGCTCACATCAGTGGTTTCAAACAAGGGATCCGGTGAGGTTGTGTTTGTGCCCTGCCTTTGGCCTGTTGGGGTTTATTGAGAGGGATGTGACCGACCTGGAGCTTGTGCTGTTGCAGTCTCAGACACTGCTCTTTGTCTTTCAGATCTATGTTGAATCTGTGAACAAATAAGAAAAACAGAAGGTTTTAATGTTGTCGTCAGCAGCAACAAATAAAACCACAGTCAGAAACACATGAGTCACAAGAAATTTTAATAGTGTGGAAAAAAACACACACATGGCACAAAGTAGCTCTCAGGACTGATCTATCAAATGACATTCTTCTATCATGTAAATGTAAAATCAAAGCAGCTTCAGTTTGGTTTGTTCATGTCGTCTGTCAACAGTATCATCTAACTGAACCTTCTTTCTTTAAAAATCACAGATGTCAAATGCAAAGTCCTCAGCTCACCTCTTTGTTGAGCGTCCGTCTGGGAAAACTAGATCCTTTCCCATTTCTTTCTTTCTTTCTTATTTTATTTATTTAAGGCCATATCAATACAATTTCACACAAAATTGACACATTTATAGTCAATTTTCCAACATTTAAGCAGCAGTTGTCCTTTCCACCCCAGCATGTCTTGTTCCTCCACCATTCCTGGTCCTGACTTGCTGGTTTTCATTCTTGCCATCATGAAAACATCCAGTTTCAATCTTCCTGGAGGTCTTTCATGCTGAAGTATTTCTCCGTCTTGTCGTCACGTCACCTGTCGTTTGGAACTCACCTGGGGCCTCATTTCCAAAACATGGTGCAGGATGCAGACGAAAAGTCGACCTCCGCCAAAAGAAAGTCAGATTCAGAAACAAAACATGCCCTCCTGCTCACGGTCATCGCTTTAGAACTCACAGCTGGCTTGGAGAGCAGCTGATGGATTCTCCTTGTGTCCCGCCCTGGACACGCCCACTCTCGACCATCTTCGGTCAATGGAAATACCTCCTGAATCTTGAATCTTCTGCCTGCTGATCAATGGACTTACAATGAATCGTGGCAGAGAAGACACGGAAAATTTAACAGAGACTGAAGCAGAAGTGGTTGTGGGGTAGAAGGAGGCAGGAAAATGATATAAAAAAACAGATGGCAGGAGGCTGTCAGCTGCTGTTGTGTCCTCAGAAGCGGTGGGAGACGAAGAGGAGACAGGTGTCCAGTTGAAGTGTCCTCTATAGAAAGTGCTTCACTGCTGCGGAGCTACAAGTCCGTGTTGAGGTATCAGCTCAGATTGATGATGATGATGATGATGATGACGATTAGCCTTTATTCACCCCACAGCGGGGAAATTCACATGTATACAGCAGCAAGAAGGGCAACGATTTCAGGCAGTGTTACACTGAAATAATCCTATTGCTCAAAAACAACATACGACAGAATATAAAAATAGAATATAAAAATATAAAAATATAAAAATAGATTCATATTGCACATATTAATGCCAAGGTGACTAGGTGCCATTTCACATTGAGTACACTAAAGTGCCAGATTTTCAGACTAATTGGCTGTTGTGGAGTCTGATAGCAGCTGGGATGAATGACCTGCGGTGTTGCTCCTTCCTACACCGCGGGTGTAAAAGTCTGCTGCTGAAGGAGCTGCTCAGAGACCCCACAGTGTTGTGCAGGGGGTGAGAGGAGTTGTTCCTGATAAATGTCAGTTTATTCAGCATCCTCCTCTCCCCCACCTCCTCTATGGAGTCCAGTGGACAGCCCAGGACAGAGCTCGCTCTCCTGTTGAGTTTTTTGAGTCTCTTCCTGTCTCTGTCCTTGCTGCCCCCTCTCCAGCAGACCACGGCGTAGAAGATAGCAGAAGCTACCACGGAGTCATAAAAGGTTCTGAGGAGGGTGCTGTGCACTCCGAAGGACCTCAGCCTCCTTAGCAGATGGAGACGACTCTGGCCCTTCTTGTACAGAGCATGGGTGTTGTCGGTCCAGTCCAGTTTTTTGTTTAGGTGAACACCCAGAAATTTGTGGTTATCCACTACCTCGATTACCTTCGATCAGATTACTGATCAAACTAAATGTGGGTTGTTACGATCCTGTTTTGATTGGTAAAGATATACGCCTGACATTTCTATCAATCTTCAGGTGCCAACGTGTTTTATTCTGCAGGTGTTTGTGACCTTGCAACAGTTTTAGTTACTCAAATGAAAGGAAAACATATTTACCAATGTATTTCTAAACAATATATTGTGCTATCATGGCGCCCTACGCGGGAGACGTGTTTGTGAGCTCCGCACCTGGATGCCGTTTTTTTCACTTTTTTATTTTCTTGCTTTTCCTGGATGCAGTGCACAAATGCCATGCACTGCAGACATATAGCAGACAGGCATTACTGGACATCCATAACTTTCACCATCTCAAGTTTGATGGGAATATTCCGCCAGACCTGGAGTCCATTGTTCGCCGCCACACCCAGGAAAGACCCAAAGCAGCGACCTCGAGCGAGTACGCCGACCCCAGGAAGGTGAGCCGCAGACGGCGCCATAAGCGAGGCAAGAGAGGCGGGCTCCACGCCAGGCTAAAAGCCCGCGCTACCCGACCACCGCTACCCAGCCTACTGCTAGCGAACGTGCAATCCCTGGAGAACAAACTGGACGAGTTGCGAGCTAGGACTACATCGCAGAGGGAAATAAAAGAGTGCTGCGTTTATATCTTCACTGAAACCTGGCTGTCAGAAAGCGTCCCGGACTCCGCCATTCAGCTGGAGACGCATTCGCTGCACAGGGGAGACCGGACTCCAGCCTCCGGTAAGACAACGGGAGGCGGAGTGTGCATCTTTGTAAACAACTCGTGGTGTAGAGATGTACGGACTGTAGATAAACACTGCTCACCAGATCTGGAGTTTTTACTATTAAGATGTCGTCCCTTTCATCTACCTCTGGAATTCACGTGTGTGTATCTGGTCGCTGCTTACATCCACCCACAGGCCGACTACACGGCGGCACTCAATAAACTCCACAGCATCATCAGTGACTTGGAGACGGCTCATCCCGATGCTGTTCTTATTGTCGGTGGCGATTTCAACCAGTGCAACTTACGGACTGTACTCACTGGATACTACCAGCATGTAGATATCCCCACCCGTGGCAAGAACATTCTGGACCATGTCTACAGTAATATGCATACAAGGCAGCACCCCGCCCCCCCTTCGGAGACTCGGACCATATTTCTCTGTTCATGTACCCGGCCTACAGACAAAAACTACAGTCAAATCCTGTTATCAGACAGGTTCAACTTTGGACGCCAGAGGCTGTGCGCACTCTGCAGGACTGTTTTGCCACTACAAACTGGGATGTGTTTCGAGCTGCAGCTACTCGGGAGGACTCTTCTGTCAGTATAGATGACTATGCTGACCATGTGAGTGGGTACATTAGCACTTGTGTTTCGAACATTATACCCACTACACAAGTCAGGAAGTTCCCCAACCAGAAGCCCTGGATAAACACCGAAGTACTGCACCTGCTGCGCGCTCGCTCTGCTGCATTTAGATCTGGCGAGGAGACGGAGTACAAGGCTGCGCAGTACAGACTGCAAAAGGCCATAAGAGCGGCCAAGAGGCAATATAGAGTGAAGACGGAGGGCTTCTACTCTACTGCCGACTCCAGGAGGATGTGGCAATGTCTGGATCACATCACTGACTTCAGGACCAGCTCCAGCTCCACCGCCATCAGATCATCAGACAATCTTCCAGATGATCTCAATGCATTTTACACTCGCTTTGAGGACACCACGAACTTCACTTCTACAGAGCATATGCAGACCTCAAACACTCAACTCTCTTCCCCCCTGCCAATCATCTCATCAGCCCAGGTGCTCAAAACCCTGAGGAGGATCAACCCCCGCAAAGCCCCAGGTCCAGACAGTAATCCCGGGCGGGCCCTCAGAACATGCGCTGATCAGTTGGCTGATGTCTTCACTTCCATCTTCAACCTCTCCCTCAGCCAATGCACTGTCCCGACCTGCTACAAAACCACCACCATCGTTCCCCTCCCCAAGAAGAATCCTCCTTCCTGCCTGAATGACTACAGGCCAGTAGCACTCACTTCAATCATTATAAAGTGTTTTGAGAGAGTGGTACTGCCTCACATTCAGAGCAGCATTCCAGACACCACAGATCCTCTGCAGTATGCCTACAGGCCTAACAGGTCCACCTCTGACGCTATCGCCGCCGCACTCCATCTTTCCCTCTCCCACCTGGAAAATAAAGACTCCTACGTCAGGATACTGTTTATTGACTATAATTCCGCTTTCAACACAGTTATCCCTCACAAACTCACTCACAAACTGTTATCTCTCGGGCTACACCCCGCTCTCTGTAACTGGCTCCTGGACTTCCTGACTGGCAGGCCCCAAAATGTCAGGATAGGTAACCGAACTTCAGCTAGCATTAGCACCGACATTGGGAACCCGCAGGGCTGTGTTCTCAGCCCCATCCTCTACACCCTGTTCACCCATGACTGCGTCACATCCCACCCAGAGAACATCATCCTGAAGTTCGCGGACGACACTGCCGTGATTGGTTGTATCACAGGCAGTGATGAGGCGGCCTACAGGAGGGAAGTGGACAATCTGGTGACATGGTGTGGAGACAACAACCTCAACACAGACAAGACTAAGGAGATGATAGTGGACATGAGGAAGAAGAGGAGACCCCACCAGCCACTGTTTATCCGGGACCTTGAGGTGGAGAGAGTGAGCAGCTTTAAATACCTGGGGTTCACATCAGTGACGACCTCACATGGACTCTTAACACAACACAGGTGGTGAAGAAGGCTCAACAGCGGCTGTATTTCTTGAGGAGACTGAGGAAATTTGGTATGTCAGCCAAAATCCTCAGCAACTTCTGCAGCTGCACTATTGAGTCCACTCTGACTAACTGCATCACTGTGTGGTATGGAAGCACCACTGTGAAGGACCGCAAACGCCTGCAGAGAGTGGTAAAGACTGCCACAAAGATTACCAGGACTCCTCAACCCTCTCTGCAGAGCATCTATCATCGCAGAGTCCACAGGAGAGCTGCCTCTATCGTTAGGGATCCCACACACCCTCAGCATGGACTATTCACACTCCTACCTTCTGGTCGGAGGTATAGGAGTGTGAAGTGCAGAACCACAAGATTTAAGAACTCTTTTTTCCCAACGGCCATCAGACTCCTGAACCACTGAGCAATAGCCCCCCCTCATGGGCATTGACCCACAATCTGCACACATGAATAATTTCTGTGCTACTATTTATGTGAATCAGTTGCACCTCATATTAATCGTCTTCACACACTGCACGCATTTTTATAGTGCCGTATTTATGCACATAGCATTTAGCCCATACTTATAGTGTTTCTGTCTATTATACAGATATTCTATTTATTTTTTTCTTTATTTATCTTTCATCTCCAAAGCTCATTTTTATTTATTTACTTTGGCTTTCGGCATCCACTGTGGGCAGCAAAGTAAGAATTTCATTGCCCAGGGAAACGTGTTTCTTTACTGTGCATATGACAATAAATCTTTGAATCTGAATCTTGTAAAATCTACAAATAATTTCTGATTTCAGTATATTGTAACATACTGGAAAATATAAACTACTGTATTAAACCTCATATATAGGGAATATACTGCCAAATATATTGATTGATATTTTCCATTACAGTGCAATATATTTAGTGGGCTGGTCGCCGTGCAACATGATGTTTTATCAAAATAAAGAGAAGGAAAAGACATTGTCAGGGAGCTCTGTTAATACAGCTAGACCAACATCTAATGTACAGGACAGAACAAAAGGACTAATTTGGGGAGAAAGCAGATATGTAAACACATCGCTGCAGCAGGGAAACACTTTTGATCAGAGAAACTTCATCCTGCATATCGGTCGACTGCATTATGACTGGGCAGACTGAACACGTTCACTCCTCCATCATCTGGATCACCGGTGGAGTTTCTGAACATGAAGCAGCAGAGGACCAATCACAGCCCTGGAGGTCTGAACACTTCTCTCTGTGTTCAGCTCCCTTGGATGGGTAATTCGAGTTTATGTGGAGGATTTAGCAGAGGCTCTACTGAAGCGGTTACACAGAGTCTTCATATATCCCTGAGGTCTGCAGCATAAATGACACTTGAGCCTCTAATAAGACAACGTTCAAGCCTTCAAATAATCCAACAGTGATGTAAATGTTCCCATAATTTTGTCCCTCAGTTTCTGTTTCAGTTTTTCTGTAATAAACTGGATATTTTACTCAAAGTGAGGAAGTATTTAAAGGAAGAAAAGCCAGCAGTGCTGATGTGAGCAGTAAAATATTAGACGGCGTCAATTTTAAGAGTATTTCAGCTGATTTCCAGAGTCAGCGCTCTCAGAGGAGAGAGGATCACTTCAGATTAACGACACACACCCAGCAGATCTGTCCGTCCCACCGTGCTTCCACCACACAGCAGCCGGGAGGCGCCTCCGAGTCGCCCGGAACCTGCAGATCAGGGGGTCCGAGGGGGGAAACCTGGACCCAACCCAGGAAAACACAACCAAACCAGACAACGTCAACAACACAACAACCTGGACCCAGCATCAGACCAGCATAAAGTCTGGACCGAACCACTGAGAAACCCAATGAACCGGGTCAATCAGGCCCGATACCGCAGGGAGTATTCCTCAGAAAAGATCCCCGAAACAACCCAGTGAGTATTACTGTACATGATGCCGTCCATCAGCATCACATAAATCAGCGGCGGCAACTGGTGGGACAAAACTGGCCCGTGAACAATAACATCTGTCGCTCCAGATGATTTTGAAAATCATTAGCAGCTGTTTCACGGAGGCAGTAAGATCCTCCATTGACTTTTATCCAGGTCCTTCAAACCTTCCTTCATCACCTGTTTGAAAACCTCTGAGTCCGTCAATAACCTGTTGTGTTGTGCTGTGTGAGCATCCTGCTGCTTTCAGGGACGCTGTTAGCTTAGCTATCAGTGTCTCAGTCAGCTTAGCTTAGCTGTTAGCCACTGGGGAACTTGTGAGTTTTGGACGATTGGTTCATCCTCCACCATCAAGAATCTCAACTTCTGAGGTGGTGGAAAGGAGATTTAACCGCTGAGCGTCTCAGACAGAACGGGAGGCTGTCAGTGACGGACAGTTCAGTTCTGAGAGGAAATGTCCATCAGCGGCTTTGTTCCAGTAGGTTTGATTCCTGGGTTCAGCGTGGCTGTTTACTGTTCTGCGTTTGTCTTGTTTCCTCATCATCCTTCTGTTCAGGGATTGTGTTGCTCACAGCGGGAGTGTGAAGGACGCTGCTGCTGACCACTCTGCTCTGTGCCGCGATGCGTTCGAGCCCCAGAGTAAAAATGACATTCTTTTCAGATCAGAGGTCTCGTCAAACATTGATAAATATGCACAGTCAGCACTTCTTCATGTTCGTTTCAAAGAAGAAGCAGTGATTCACAGAATTGAAATGTTACTAAGTTGTTAAATAACGGAAAGCGGAAAAATAGTTTCAGAGAATTTACTTTCCACATTTCACACACATTTGCCTTAAAAGACAGTTTGTGAAACAAGTTGGTGATTAAAGACAGCAGCCACATTAACTCCAGGCTGCTAGTGGAAGGTATTTCCTCATGCAGCTCATTAACGTTTTCCTTTTCTGTTTTTTTGTTGTTGTTGCTTTTGACTCCACAGAGTAAAGCAGTAAATAAAGAAATTATTGTAACAGCCTGTAATAAATACAAGTTCCTGTTTTAAACCGTCAAATTTCTCATCATTCTTTTATTATTCAAGATCGGAGAGCTGAGATCACAATGAAAACATTTTTAGCTGCGATGAGGCAAACTGTGACCACTCTAGTGAGAGCACGGAAGAGCAGCAAAAATATTCCAAAAAGCTTCGATCATGAGAAAACATGATATTGAACGGGCCAAAAATGGAAAAAAAGTCCAATAGTGAAGCAGCAAATCATGAATATTCCTGGAATCTTGACAAAACATCATCAACATTTAAATTGTATCAGGAAGAGAAGAGTCCAAATGAAGTCTGAAATGTTCGTATTTACAACTTCAAGTAGAATATTTCAACTTAAAAAGACATTTCTTTGTTTAAAAGGACTTCAGAAACGCTTCAGATATATTTAAGTCCACAATGAAGACTGCAGACAGTCTCCAAGATGTGAACAGATGGTGTATGATGTATTTTATCACAAGAATTATCAGATTTGATCAGAATTCAGAGGAAAAGTAGGTTAGAAATGTGGAAATCTGGGCCCAAGAATGGAAAACGTCCCTGAGAAGACTCCAAAAATGGAATAAAAGTGTCAATATGTGTTATTAAAAACATCCACTTCATTCCCAGAGAAAGATTTTTGAGCTTTAAAGCTGCAGGGAGACTCTGAGATGAACAAATATGACGGAAGAATACAAGACACAGAGCTGGTCGTGGAGGAAAGGGATAAAAATGGACACAATCTGACAGCAAATCAAGTCAATTCTGTTGTGTGGAATTATGATCAGGTTTTATCATGTCAGAGAAAAGAGTGGAAATTAAATCTGAAATGTGCTCATTTACAATCACAGGTAGATTATTTCCACAAAAAGATCAGAAACGTCCAGAAAATGTGTTGAATTCAGATTGAAAAACAATAAAATAAAATCTCCCATGTGGAAACATTTTGGAGATTTTAAAGCTTCAGAGCAACAAAAGCCTCAAACATGAGAACATATGTCTAAATCTCAGCACACAGAGCAGGGAGAGGACAGAAAAGAGCCACAAACATAAAACCACGAACATCACATCAGATATGATCAAATATGGAAATATGGAGAGAATTCAGTTGGAACTGTGTGAATTTACAGGCACTGCTGAAACGATTTGAACCAGAAAGTTACTGAAATGTAATTTCTCCTCTTGAAATTTGTGGTCATCATGGACATGCTGTTTATCTTGCCAGTTCATCACATGACAACATGAGAGTTACCAATATGTGGAGAGGCATGGTTCAGTGAAGTCCAGTTGTTTGGACTTCAGTGTTAAAAACAAGGCATATAGAATTTATAATATTTTGTTATATAGTATATGTACCACAGGTGCTAAAATAGGCTATAATTGCCTGTAGCTGACTTTGGCAGGCTCAGAAAAGCATGATCTGGCTCCTTTAAGGGAGCCGGGCCTCCACCACGGCTCAAGGGAGCTGGAGACGGCGGGCCCTCCCATGATTTGAGAATGAGAGAGCAAAGAAAAAGGACATATGAGCAACGTGGACGAGTTCACGGAGCGCAAGGCTCATTGTATGACCTTCAAATAGTGGTGAGTAGGTCGATAGTTCTTCATATTGAAACTGTCAGCGACCATGTGGACCTCTGTGCCAGTTTCATTAAACTTTACAGCGACTGATACAGGCTCTCAGTTGAATCAGTTAAAGTGGGTGTCAGAATGATGTGGTCGCTGTCCGTGGTGCTGAATTGCTGTGAATTTGTGTAGTTTTGTCATTAGTGACCATGTTTTTGTTGTTCTCTTGGTTTTTTAGACTTCATTTCCGTTTGATCAACTTCAAAATGATACGGTCGCTCTCCGTGGTGCTGAAGTTCATCAGCCCTGCTGTTGCGGTCATGTGTATGTTGGAAAATGATTGTTATCATGAGCTTTATTATTTGTGGTAAAGGGCCCGGTCATTTGCCTCGCACCCGGCCCGCTCTGATTTGTTCTGCTCTTGGTTCTATTGACTCAGAATGTTTCAAATCAGAACTTCAGTCCAGTTTAAAACCAGAGACTGTTCTTCCGACTCCACCCCTCCTTCAGAGAGTATTGCTCAGGTTGCCAGTTTAGAAGAGAACGGAGAACGTAGCTCCAGCTAAACTCATCTCACTTCACTCAGTCGAGTGAAGATGTTTTTCGCAGCCAGTTGCAAAAGTATCGTGAATTTGTTTGGAGCTGAAGATGTTGGTGACATCAAATACCAAACGCTGCTTCTTGTTGACCAACCTTGGGAACTCACATCTGATTGGCTCAGGAACCAGGAACTAGCGATGGGCTAGCCCCGCCCTCCAAACTTGTGGTCCTTTACTCTATTTGAAAGGAAACAAACTACATTAAAAAACATTTGAGTTATTTATTTAAACTTAATTTTCACAAATTCTAAGTGTTTGTGACTTTTAAATTACTTAAAAATATTTTCTTGCTAAATTTTCCTCAAACTTCAGATGAATGTTCAGGCTAATATCTTGACTTTTGTCACAATTAATCTTCTTTTAGGTTTAAAATAATGAACTTCTCAGCAAATATTTAATAACTTGACAACAACTATTTACTTACATTTGGATCGTGGGATCATATGATGTGATCAAATTAAAAACAATTTTCATGAAAATTAAACCAATTTCATGTTCATTTCAGTAGAAGTTTGCTTAAAAAGAGAGGGAAAGGGAGATAAATAGAGATATAGATTTTCAGCAGTTTCACTGTCCATTTAATTGACAACAGTAACATTAATGCGTCAAAGTAGAACTGGAACCAACAATTATTAATGTGATTAATGCAGTGGATTAATGTGAGACCTGTTGAGTTCCTTCCACAGCTGAGGTTACAGTCACTCATCATCACTACATTTATCCAGCTGTTGATGAAACTCTGAGATGAAAGAGATGAAAATGGACTCAAGTCCAACGACTGTTGCATGACTTGACTTCTGCTGGATTACAACTAAATTCAGAGCTTCTCTAAATTCAAGTATTAAAGGACTTTTCTCAAAGTATCAGATACTTTTTGGGTGTTTTACTACAATGTCACTTTCACCATTTCAGCAGAAACTATAAAAATAAAACAATATTGATTTGAAACCATGAATTCTGAAAACAGCATCAAACAGCTGGGATACATTTTTCATCACAACACGCACAATATTATCTACAGTTATATTTCCTGCTGCTCTTTCAGGCTGACAGACTCAAACCCAGAACAGTCTCAGTGTGAGAGGAGAGTGAACCACTGCACCACAGAGCTTCTCCTTCTCTGTATCTCTGTCTTCACAGTCAATATTCATGGAAATGCTTTTGTTCTCCAACTAATTTGTTTGAAGGATTCATCAAAATATTTTCATTTATTCATCTATCTGTCCATCCATCCTCCCACTGTGGTTTCCCATCGTGCTGCTGGTTGCAGCATACTGAGGGCGCCCCCTGTGGGTCACTGTCAGACTGCATGTTAAAAACACAGTTCAGGAGCTCTGCTGCCCCCTGCAGGAGGTCTCTGGTTCTGCAGCTTCCTTCATTCAAACTTCAATGAGAAAAGGTTTCATGTTGATGAAACTTTGGAGGAGCTGAAGGTTCCTCGGTATTCCTCAATGTTCCATAGTCCAGTTGTTGCCATGACTACACATGTGGAGCAGCAGTGAACCAGTACAGACCTAAAACCAGAACTTCCAGTCAGTCTACTTGCAGTTTAGTTGATGGTTTATTTGATGAAAGCAGATGATGATCATACCGGGGTTTTCCTGGAGACAGTTGGAAATCTTTGCTCTGGTCGTCTGTTCCTGCTCTGGTCACAACTGTGTGCCCTCCTCTTCCCGTGACCTTTGACCTCCACATGTACAACCTGTCTAATTACTGCCACCATGTGTCCAAAGAATGCAACAACAAATATTAACAAAAGTCAATGACCTGCCAACAGTGAACATAAAAGGCTCCCATAAACACATCTGATGAAAGAAGTGGAGTCATGTTTTGTTTGATAACATAAAACCGACCAAATCCTGACAAGATAATTCACACAGCAGACATCAGTTTCTCTCAGTTCTGATCAGAGATGAAAACTCAGGCTCACAGCAGCTCAGCTGTGTTTCCATGTGGAACGAAGTGAAGTTGGACTGTTGTTGGACAGTTTGGGCTCATGGAGTGTTTCAGACATTTTCTGAACCAAACATTCTGATATCTGATGCAGCCGTTTTGGTCCATATTGGATCTGATACTGATCCAGAATCTCAGATCAGACCATCTCTACTAGAAATAGGATGAGAGCTAAAATAGGTGTGTGTGAAGTTTGTTATGTGTGTGGCACACACAATGTGACAATTCAGGTGATCCTGAAAAATAAACTAAAGATTTTTGGCTTACTATGACTTCAAAGACTTGAGATTCTCCAAACATTAGTTCACAGAGACCAGAAGGACAGAAAGTGGTTTTAAAGGCTGAGTTATCAAACTCTGTACAGTGTGGACCACCTGAGATCATGTTGAGCAGCAGCAGGAGCAACCTGATCCTCCCCGATTAATTGTGGACGGTTCTCAGAGGAGACATGTTGAGTCCTGATGGGACCAGTCGGCCACAGCCACACTGTACAAAGCAGCTGCAGCAGCCTGCTGACCGGTGTGTGACGGTGCAGATCGCTCAGTGTGACCGACACACAGCGGAGAATTCATTTCACTTTCAAGACACAGTCAGAGCCGACCGGAACAGGAAGTGTCTCTGTTCATGCAGCTCACTCTCTGTGCTGTGGACAAATCCTCAGCTGATGGAGGTGAAGGTGGTGAACAGCTTGATGGAGTGTTGAGCAGCTCCTGGTCCACTTTACAGAAGCTGAGAAACTCCACACAGACCAGTTCACTCTCTGAAGGTTACAGAGTCCCATTGTCCTCTGAAGGTTCAGTCCACACACTGATGGTTCTGTGTCACATCCAGAGGAACTCTGGTTTGATGCTGGACTCTCTCAGCTCTTCACACTGCTCCACTGACACTCAGCAGATCTTCTGGTGGTTCCTCTGTCACTCAGTCTGGATGAAGCTCTGCTCTCCTCAGTAGATCTTCAGGACACACAGCTTCCTCTCTGCTCTCAGTTCCACCTGCAGAGAGATGAGAGGAGATGATCAGAGTCTCTGTGAAGCAGCGAGGACTTCAGTCCTGTTCAGAGCAGCAGTCAGCAGCTCAGAGCTCATGAAGGACCACCACTGTCACACCAACACAACAAGCCTGTGGCTCCTCTGATTGGCTGACTGTGTGTCCTCTGCTGTCCAATCCTGAAGCTGCTCAGCGTTCTCCTCTCACAGCCTCACTGAGAGTCAAACACTGGATCTTTGTTCTCACACTGACTGTGTTTAGTACAAACCTGCTGAAAGCAGCATGGACTCACTCCAACCATCTACTGACCATAGAGCCCGCAGGCTGCAGTCTGGACTCTGCTGAAGATCAAACAGCTGCTGCACATCTGGATCCTGCAGTTTGTTGATTCTCAGGTCGAGCCACGTCAGGTGGGAGGGGTTGGACTTCAAAGCTGAGGCCAGAGAAGAACAGCTGATCTTTGACAAACTGCAGTTATCCAACCTGAATAAAGAGAGAAAGCAGCAGAATCAATGAGGAGGAACCAACCAGATGTGTTGATGGAGAAATGAGCAGCTCCACATTACTGTGTCCTGATCACTGAGCTGTTCTGTTGTTGTGGATCTTCATCACTCACATCATCCTCATGCAAAACTCAGCCACACCTGCTGATGAGGACCAGAGGGCGGGTCCACATGACACCAGCTTTAAAGTCGTAGCATTGGCTCCCTGTCTGCTTCAGGGTGGATTTTAAGCTTCTTTAACTACTTTTTAAATGTCTTAACGGCCTTGCTCCATCTTATTGATCTGATCAGCTTTGACCACATCGACTCTCGTGGATCCTGAGCTCCTCCAGCAGCTCCTCTGATCCACATCAGAAGAAGAACAAAAACTCACAGTGAGGCAGCTTTTAGCCACGATGGCCTCCATCTGTGGAACAGCCTGCTGGAGAAGCTCAGGACTGCAGAGACTGCTGGGAGTTTGAAAAGAAGGTTAAAGACTCACCTTTTAAACAGGCTTTTAATTGACCTTTTAAATGATTCCTATTTTATGTTGCTGCTGAATATTTTGCTTTATTTTTGATGTAAATTTTAGGTCATTTTACTATTTCAGTTTTCCATTTATTTATCCTAATTTAGGTCTTTCATTTTGTCCTTTGTTTTTTTATACTTTTATTACCCCAGTGTTTCCTCAGGGGGTCCAGTATGTTGGGGGGTCCATGGGGCCCTTTGGCCCGGCTGATTGGGGGGCTCCCCACCTCGGGTGCAGACGCCCCCGACAGTCATGACCTGTGACCCCTCCCAGTGTGGACGACCCAAACTGTGCTGTTTTCCACAATCCTCAGTGCCTTGCCAGATCTCCCCACTGTGTGTGTGTGTGTGTAATTGCGTGTGTCTGCATATGGAGTGTTGAAGGGATGGGTTCTCTGTTTCGGTTTTCCTTTGTTTAGTTGTCGTCCCGTCATGGTTGGAGCTTGTTTTCAGCACTTTGTGCTGCTTAAAGTATGAAAAGTGTTTTATAAATAAAGTTTGACTGATCGACGTCAACACAACAGTCACACACCTCCTCATGTCCACACACACATCAGGAACCTGCTGCTGAGCTCAGTCCACTCTCTCACTGCAGGATCAGAGTCTCAGATCACAGCTGCTGACAAACATTTCTCCTTCTACAACAGTAACAGACAGTCAACTGACCACAGAGTCTCCAGACTGCAGAGTGGACTCTCCAGAAAACCACACAGCTGCTCAACTCCTGAATCCTGCAGCTGGTTCCCACCCAGGTCCAGATGTTTCAGATGTTTCAGGAGGGAGGGGTTGGACTTCAGAGCTGAGGCCAGAGAAGAACAGCTGATCTTTGACAAACTGCAGCCCCACAACCTGAATAAAGAGAGAAAGAAGTGAGATTAGAGACAAAGTCTGATGTTGAAGTCATTGAGAGCTGAAGAATTATACTTTGATACTGTGATACTTCTTCTTCTGGGCTGCTGTAACAGTGACATTTCCCCACCGTGGGATCAATAAAGTTTTATCTTATCTTAACTTCTCTTGGTTTTCTCCTCCTGAGTCCAGCTGTTCCAACAAACATGCGGAGCATGAAGTTCATGTCCAGAAAGAAGGAACAGTATTGGTGCAAAGTGCGTCACGTGACGACCGAGCCATGACTCATGTCACTCATCTCATGATGCTCAGAATGTGTCACAGTGCCGATTTCACCTGGAGAACTTTTGGTGTTGAGGAGAGTGAAAAGAAATCTTTTTCATGAGCTAAAGATGGCGTGGTCCCCGAAAGTCGGAGACTGTATGCGCTCAACCTGCAATTATTACATTAGAGACGGTGATACTGACTGTTGGTGGACATGGGAGAAAGTGTAACGATTCACAACTCAAAATAAGTGTTTTAGCAAGAGATTGTTCTCGTAGTTTTGACAAAACAACAACAAAACGCAAATAAATAAAAAGCAAATATATTTGGACTTAATACTTTTGGAAATGCGATGATCAAGTTTTGTTTGTTTATTTTATATACCACCTACATGTTTTCAGCATAGTGTATTCGGCCACGGTAATTATACTTAATTCTTGCAGATCGATATTTTAATTTAATCCTCTGATTACACTTCCGCGTTTCCTGGGAGAAGCAGGAGAGCCGGGCGGATGGTCTGGCGCATGCGCGTTGTTCATAAAGTGAGTAACAGACGTGGGGCTTCGTCTTTTCGAGAAAATAGTGTATTAGACCTTTAAAAAGCAGGCAGAGGTTAGCATGTATGATTATATTCTCAAGACTCAACATGTTATATTTCTGAAGCACTGAGCAGTGGTGGTGTGAACGCTTTTTATTATCGTGAATTTTTATGGCGCTTTTATAAAATGAATATAGTGGTTTTAGAACTGTTTTACAAGCTTGTTGGGGAAGACTTTGTATCAGTACTGGAGCGGGCCTGGTGGTTGAATGGGAAGATGAAGACCTGGCAGTGCTGTCAACAAGATTTAAAGGATAAGTTCAGTTTAAACAGTTTTCACGCTGTTTTCGAATGAAGTAGAACAATATTCTCACCCCGAATGCTTTTCTGATCCGAACAGTGCTTCGGGAGAAATTTAGATCCAAAGTGGAGCTGCAGACGTCCGTATACTGTTAGCCAATGGGGCATGTGTGGCGCCAGCTCCCAAAACGGCTTTAATCGTCCAAAAACTCATTAGTTTCACCAATATTTCCTCCTGGTCCGCTCACGCCACTCCTCCACCGCAGCCCGGTGTCGCCAGATACGTGCTGTTGTGGTTTTACAGATCTCTGAAGTGAATACGGTGATTTGGATGTAAACCGAAGTACATTCACCAAGAGACATAGTAGGTGGCGCTGTGCACCTAAGTTATTGGTCGCCACCCGCTTATATGAGTATATTGTTCTACTTCGTTCTATGAACAAGGTGAACACAGTTTAAACCGAAGTTATCCATTAAAATTTCCAGATGGATGCGTTGCGCTGTCAGGGTTTTTTTGGTGTTGCCCCGAGTTGAAATGTGATTCATAGCTCCAGTTCTCCAGCTCCAGATGTGAGCCGAGGATTGAATATCTTTGTGTCCTGTTCTCCGCTGTGTTTTTACCTGATGGCTGCTCATGTGCTGACAAACCCAGCTTCATCAATGTGCTCTGTTGCTGCAAAGAAATGTCTGTGTGGTCAAGATGGTATTGGTTTAACTGTATTCTGTTTTGGTATCTGATTTCTAGATGGAATTTACTGGAAAATGGGGAAAAAAACAATTGGAGAAGAATTTGTGTTGAATGTAAGAAGAGAAAACGCTGTTATTTAGTTGTGTGATGTGTTAGTGCTGGAGTTTACACAGCAGCTATGATGAATGTGGATATTCTTGAAGATAATGTGAAATTCATTAGTTTGGACTGTTTGTTTTGAGTAATAATTTCCAGATCTGAATAAGTTGATATTCATGAGAAAATAATTGAGGTTGCCCTGCTTATGCAGGTTTTATTGATTGACTGATTGATTGATTGATTGATTGATTTTTGTTATTGTGAGGAGAAGAGTGTTTTCATCGGGCATATCACTGGACGTAGAGACTGGCAGAGGACAGACTGGAGGAGTCTGAGGAGTCACGGGCTTCAGTGTTAATGGGCCTTAAGATCCAACAAATCTATATAATAAAATTCCATTACAGCAATATTTTAATCAGAATAGTTCCGTCCATCTGGGATCGTATTTGACTCTGATGTCTGTAAATTAGAGTAAAAAAGGGTTTGCGTATTCTGTGTGAATGCACTGAAAGGACATTGGAGGGTAATTCACATGTTACCTGGAGTCCTGGGGTAATTTTAATCCTGTGTGAACAGGACTTCAGTTTTGAAGACTTCAGTTGTGGCTCCAGCGTGAGCTCACACTCAACACACTGAGCTCTCAGCTCTGCCTCACTGCCTCCGTTCACAGAGTCCCTTAATGAAGTCAAGACTGGACTTACACACAAGTTTCACCTTTTTTGTTGGCGGGGGGGGCTCACTTTCATCTTCATGTTTTCATTGTAAGTCTTTCGCTGCCAGCTGGTTTCAGATCAGCCAAACCTGAAAACCAGCTATGCACCAAAGTTGTTGGTCGCCACCTGCGTATATGAGTATATTGTTCAACACTGTTTAAACCGAAGTTATCCTTTAATATTTCCAGATGGATGTGTTGCGCTGTCAGGTTTTTTTGGGTGTTGCCCCGAGTTGAAATGTGATTCATGGCTCCAGTGTGGAGCCACCTGGAGTAGGCCCCCCCCCCCCCCCCCCCCCCCGCTCCCCAAAAATTTTCAGGCATGTGATCTTTTCCTGCTTCAAGCCCTGCACCCAGCGGTCCGACAGGGCGGGCCCGCCCTGGGCGTCGCACCGAGTTGGTTCTGGAGGTCCGGCGGCCGACCCCCGGGCCCCCCGGTGAGGCGGGCCCGCCGGCGAGCGCAGTTTCTCACACCCTCCGGGGCCGGACCCAGAGCGCGGGGCCAGCACCGAGGTGTCAGAGAAGCAGAGAAGCAGGGAGAGAAGCAGAGCACACATGAACCCGAGCCGTCCCCCCACCACACCCGCCGGCCGCCAGGTGGCGCAAGCTCTGTCTGGCGCAACCACTGTCCGTCGCGTTGCATCTTGGGTAATTTCAGTATGAGTAGTGAACACACGATGTATACTCAACATTTCTGGTGAATGCAGTATGCATCCGGGAACTTCTTGCATACTCAAAATCAAATACTGCCAGTGTGAACGCACTGCATACTCAGTAAGTTAGTATGAGGAGTAGGTAAGTATGCGGTTTCGAACACAGCCTCTGTTTCACTGAAAATCCCGCCTCCCCCCCTGTGGACTTTGACTGACAGCGTACTTCAACCAATCGGAGCTTCAAAACAAATACGTCATGCGTTAGCGTCTCTAAGGGTTAGCTTTCGCTCTTTAGTTCTAGCTTCTCTACACGCAAAGACACGAGAAAACGTCTTTTCCTGTTAGAAACTCACCGAGCGCAGACCCTTCAGACTCTTGCTCCTGCTTGATTGTGGCTTTCAGACGATGGTAGAGATACAAAAAGCGGCAACGCAGATTGCGAGGGGGGGGGAGTTCAACTTTTGTGACATACATAAGTTTGAAGAGTTTCAAACGAGCTGTTTTCTACCCGAAGGGAGGGGCTGCTGTAGAGAGCAGCAGACTGAAAGAGATTACTCAGACATGCGTGGATGAAGGCAAATAACGTTTTGGGGGTGGTTTAAAAGGGAAATCAACTTTGTGGCATGCTGAAAACCTTAAAAAAGTGGATTATGCATGATATAGCTCCTCTGAACTTTAAACAAATGACACACAGCAGTCGGGGGTGAGCTTGGGTGCCCTGGAATGTTGTAGATGTTGAGTTGGAAGCCGGATTTAAGACATTTTAGTTGGCAAAGGCAGCTCACCACGTTTTCATGCAAGATGGCGGACGTGTAGTCCTTGCAAAGTGTTGTAATGAGCCATAGAACTGTTTCATGTTTATTTCAGGTTTAGCTGACACGTGAGTTTATGAAAGATGCACATAACTGTGGCTTGGGCATGATTTTATGATCAGAACGGGTATGGAGTGGAATAAGTGTGTCATTTCATGTGAAGTGTTTGTAGAATGAGTTGTTGCAGTGGGAAAGCTGTGTTGAAAGTATCTCTGTGATTCAATATTGATGCTGATTCAATGGTTAAACTGAGATGAAAGCTCTTAATTGTCACATATGTATTTGAACTGAAGAAGCATTTGTATTTCATCAGTGATAAGAGAGTGTTAGCATGATCTGTGTTTATTTCATCTACAGTAAAAACAGGGTTACAGTTAGGAGAATTGATCTGAAAAAGATTTAGTATAGAAACAGAGTTCATAGGAATGATAGAGGTAAGAGAATAAAATGTTAAATAGGAATAAGGGTTAAAAGCACTGTAAAAGTGTAATTTGAGCTGAGTAAGAGTTTTTGTTATTGATAAAAGGGGTATATTGTGATTTTGATAGTTCAGGACTGTAAAATATGTGATCAGATGTGACTCGAGAGTTATTGTTAGAAGAAGAGTGTCATGATTGCTGTTGTTTTTGTTTTATAGTATTAAGTACATTGCATTCTGATTTTTCTGGAGCTGGCGGAGAAGAAGTCAGTCTGATGCTGCAGTCTGTGAGATCAAGAACCGAGTGCACTCCTAATAAATCTTTTCCTGTTTTGCAGGCTTTTTGCAAAATAAATATGTTCCACGGAGGATAAGTTGGCCCCTTATTTCCAACTGTGTAACATGAGATATTTATATGTGAATACATAGAAAACCCCAGACCCAAACAAAGCAAGTCTCAATACAAAATCAATTAAAATATGTGGCTCAATATGTTTTTCAGGAGTTTTTCCGTCTGTGCAGGAGAGCCAGAGCCTTCCCAGTAAGCAGTGCAGCATGTGAGCGAGCTTCTCTGCTCTGAAACTCATCAAGACCCGTTTGTGCACAATGACTGATGACAGATTGACAGCCTGGGTGTCCTGGGTGGGAAGAGCAAAGTCACTTGACATGGAGAAGATTATGAAAGTTTTTTTCTACCAACCATCAAAACAGGAGAATTCATCTGATGTAAGATGGATAAACACAAAATTTATGATGTGTTCTAAATGTGTATTTCTTAAAGCTTGTGTCCGGAGTTTTGAAAGAATGAGTTTTTTTTAATTCAACATCTCAAGGTTCCCCCCTCCCTCTGCTTTCTTGAGCGACCAAGCCACGCCCCTTTACCTGTGCACGTGCGTTACCTGTGGAGTGAAAATGAGAGCCTTCGAGTCCTACAGCATCCTCCATGTTGAGCTGTTTACGGTGGATGTTCAGCAGACAGTGGATATATCCGAGGTGAGCGGGGCGGCTGCTGCGTAGCTAACTCTCCTCTGCTGGGCGAGCGGCCGTGCTCTCTGGCTGCTCCACACGTTGATTGACAGCATGACAAAGCAGAAGCTCGACATCTATTGGCTGAAGCTGACCGGCGCTTTTCGGATAACATGGGGGTCTATGAGACGAAGGCGGGGCTCATAAATACATTTTTTTTTGCTTTATGCTAATATTATATGATAGTATCGAACCAGACTGACACATTTAAGCTCTGTTAAGAAATGATTCATACATTGGAAACGAACGGAAAGTCCGGACACCAGCTTTAACTGTATATATCAGGGGTCGGCAATTAGATTTGGCAGCGGGCCACTTTTTTGGGGGGCACTTCAATCGCGGGCCAAGGGGTCTCCGGCTTGCGCGCGCTTCCGTCCGCGGACTGGAGAGCAACGGGGGGGGGGCGCAACAAATTTGCGCAACAAATGGCACCGCGCAGCGCTGTGTGAATTCATTCGCGGGACGCGTCACGCTGGAACAAATATGCAACACAGAACATCCTGCTGAAACATCACAGCCTCCTCATCACCGTCTCCTGCAGCAGCAGTGGACAGGACTCCTCTGATGTTTGTCCCACAGTCCTGTGTGCACCCAGCTGTCTGTGTGTATGTGTGTGTGTGTGTGCGCGCGTGTGATACTCACAAAAGAAATGTTTTGTTGAGGTTATTGCTTTCTGTTTATTTCACTGTTAAAATGTCATTTTTTCTGTAATCCGGGTGATTATTAAGAGACAAATGGAAGTGCATCACATGCTGTTCTCCGAAAGGACACAAGGTGGCAGCACCGTCTGGGAGCATTCATTCAGTGACCATTTTAGCGGTGCAGAGCAACGAACGGTCACAATCCGAATGAATGGAGAAGGAGCAACAGATGTGTCGTGTGCTGATTCCTGTGGAATCTTTTCACTATTTACAGGGCACTCCGTTCAGCCGGTTTTCTATATATCTGCCTGCGGAGCCCAAGCTGGGACCCGCTACAGATTCTTGGGGGCTCGTCCGGGATCCTTCGGCACCACCTATCGGATCGGGAGCCGAATGATGACTGCACTATCCAGCCACTAGGAGGGAGGATTGCATCATCCAGCCACCAACCAGCCGTGTCCAGCTGAGGAGATCGTGATCGTGGACTACTGTAATCCAGACTCAACTGCACCATCATCGAACTGTGTGCCAGCCGTTGGGGAACGAGGAGCCATCATGTCAAGCGGTGAGAGGAAAAACCTAGTTTGGGACATTAGGAAGCGCCTACTTACCTTATCAGCTGAAGAGCTTCTTCAAGTCACCAGAGCGGTGGACACGGGGTCGGATGTGGACCAGTCAGAGTTCGTCGAGGGAGATTCAGAGAAGTACTACGATCACATTAACTCGTACATGTACAGTAAGCAGCTACTTGAAACAGAGGATGAGGGAATGGCTCATTTACTGATGTTAAGAGATGCTATTGATGACTTAGTGAAATGTCGCAAAGATGATCTGTCACTGCTTACTGTAAAGGGTGATTCTGGGTTATATGCTGGGCAGAGTGTTGGTAAGCTTGATGACCATGTTGATTTTCCTGGTGGTTCAGTCAGTCCTACCTCACCTATGGGTAGCGCAGTACCAGATTCAGGCTCAGCTCAGGCCACAAATGCACCTGATACAGCAAACACTGAGTTACTTAAAGTACTCGCTAACTACGAAGAGCTGAGCAAGAAACTCATGCAATGTATGCCAGCACATGCTTCACCGCCACAGACACATATTCCCCCATCTTCAGTTCTTGTCAGTCAGTCAGGAGAAAAGCCAGCGGGTGAGCCTGCCGTTCAGCCAGCTCGTGAGGGGATGGTGTCATTAAGAGAACTCAGTTACTTCCCTCGGAGAGAGTTCAAAGTGCAAGGCGGTCAGATTGCTGATCAGTCCTCAGACATCAGCTACAATAATGTTTGCAGGCAACTTGATGATGGAATCAGAGAAGGATTCTCAGACTCAGAGATTGTTCGTGGTGTACTGAAAATCATAAGACCAGGCATATTCAAAGAAATGTTGATAAACAAAGACGACATGACAGTGACTGAACTCAAGGGGTTTCTCCAGACCCACCTAAGAGAAAAAAACAGCACAGAGTTGTTTCAAGAACTGATGTGTACAAAACAAGAAGAGAATGAGACACCACAGCAGTTTCTCTATCGTTTGATTGGATTAAAGCAACGCATCTTACTGACATCGAAACTGACTGACACTGACATTAAATACTCTGCAGCTACAGTGCAAGATGTTTTCCTGCATACAGTGTACCAAGGCTTTGGACACAAACATACTGACATACGCAGAGAGCTCAAACCTTTGTTGACAAACAGGGGGATCACTGATGAGATGATTCTTCGTCATGTGATGAAAATCACCAGTGAAGAAAATGAGAGAATGAAAAGACTTGGCTCCTCCCGCCGGCAGACTGTAACAAATACCCACTCTGCACAGCTGGAGTCTGATTTGGCAATGAAACCTAGCACCAAAGCGGAGCGCGTTGAGTCTAAGCCAAAACAAGCAGCACCAGACCCCCTGAGAGACCTCAAACCAAAGTGGAGGAACTCACCAGACTGGTTGAGAACATGCAAAAACAAAACTCCCAGGTAACTCATGATGCACGCCAGTACAGTCAAAGTCGGTCACAGTCTAAACGTGGGAAACCCTATGGTTGTCCAAGCTGCGTGGAACAGGGCAGACAGGACTGTAAGCACTGTTTCACATGTGGAGAGGAAGGACACCGTGCAGCGGGTTGTCTCCAACGACCAAAGAGGCGGGGAAACTCCAGTCGGCCACTGGAGAGGGACATCTAGTGACCGAGCCTGAAAATAAGTCCCGACCAGAAAGTGAGAGAGGAAAGAACAAAAAATGCCCTCTCTCACCCCCAACTCCAACTATAACAAGCACACAAAGTCACTGTAAGCAAGCAGATCAGACCTCTCCCCAGTCACTGCCTATAGCCAAAGTTGAAGCTGTTGCTGGCCTGATTGGAAAAAAAGCCCTTGTTCAGAGCTATCTGAATGGCTTAGCAGTCACTTCCTTGCTTGACACTGGGTCACAAGTCAGCATAGTGAGCCGTGCCTGGAAAAATGAGTACTTACCTGACCTCAGCATTCACCCTGTTTCAGAGATCTTAGGGGAGGAGGAACTAAAGGTTAGTGCAGCAAATGGTGGTCTCATTCCATACGATGGGTGGGTAGCTATTACAGTGAACTTACCAGGGAATTTGGACCCCAATCTGTCCATCAGCGTCCCATTCCTCATCAGCAGCTACCCCATGGATAGGCCATTGATTGGCTTTAATGTTTTGGAAGTGTTAGTTTGTGGACAACCAGAGAGGTTAATGCCAGTACTTGCTAGCCTTCTTAGCAATGCTATGTCTGTTCCTAACGAAACCGCCGAAACTCTCGTTAACCTTATTCAAACAACAAAACCAGTCATGCAACAGGGACGCTTAAGGACAGGTGCCAAGGATATCGTGCTCCCAGCTGGTCAGGTGTCGTGGGTGAAGTGTCGGGTTCCGTTGAACATGGACGTCTCTACCCAGTTGGTATTGTTCGAGACAGATGAAGACACGCTGTTGTCTGGACAGTGGGATGTGGGGCCAGGTTTGGTTGAAATCCAGAATCCAGCAAAGCCTTATGTCGCCATCCCAGTTGGTAACAATACCAATCATGACATTACCATACCACGAAAAACAGCTCTTGGGTTTCTGCAGCATGCTGAAAATGTTGTGGAGGCAGATGTCCTGGACAAACCATCACCTACAACAACTGCCAGCCAGGTCACCGCCACTCAAATCAGCAACTCAGATCCACCTCCGTGGCATCCACCTGTAAACCTCGATCATCTGGAGGAAGAACAGCAGGAGATTGTGAGAAAGATGCTCCATGAAGAATCAAACGCCTTTGCAAGAGATGGAAATGACCTTGGCTGTATCCCAAATCTGCAAATGGCAATCAACCTCAAAGATGATGTTCCTGTGCAGAGAGCATACACATCCATTCCCAAACCATTATTTAAAGAAGTAAAGGATTACATCCAAGATCTTCTCATAAAGGGGTGGATAGTGAAATCTAAGTCTGCCTATTCGGCCCCAGTTGTATGCGTGCGGAAGAAAGATGGTTCTCTTCGACTTTGCATAGATTATCGTCTCCTAAACCAAAAAACCGTGCCCGACAGACACCCACTGCCACGAATACAGGATTTGATTGACACTCTGGGTGGATATTCAATGTTCAGCATACTTGACCAAGGCAAGGCTTACCACCAGGGGTTTATTGCAGAAGGGTCACGCCATGTCACCGCCTTCATCACCCCCTGGGGGCTTTATGAATGGACACGAATCCCGTTTGGACTCTCTAATGCACCTGCAGCTTTTCAGAGGAGCATGGAGGAGATGCTGGGCCCTCTGAGAGACGAGTGCTGCATTCCATACCTGGATGACCTACTGTGCTACTCCAGATCCTTCAGTGACCACGTGGAGGTAATGCGCAAGGTCCTCCAAGCGCTGCAGCACCATGGAGTGAAGCTACGGGCAGAAAAGTGTGAGATGTTCCAGAAGGAGGTTCGCTATGTGGGACGCTTGGTGTCAGCCGAGGGAGTGCGAATTGACCCCAAAGACCTCGAGGCAGTGATGGCTTTGAAGACCAAAACACCCCAAACAGTTGGTGACCTCCGACGGGTTCTCGGCTTCTTGAGTTATTACCGCTCCTACATACAGGATTTTGCAAAAATAGCTAAACCATTGTATGAGCTGCTCCAAGTTAAGTCCTCCATGGCCCAGCCTCTTTCACATCCCAGTAAGTCCAAGGGTCCACAACTCCCATCCAGAACACCCATCAAGTGGGAGGCAGAACATCAAAACACCTTGGCAAGGCTTGTCAATATGCTGATCAACCCCCCGATCCTCGCATACCCCAACTTTGAAGAACCATTCATCCTACACACGGACGCATCAGAGAAAGGGCTCGGCGCAATCCTCTATCAGCGACAGAGTGGAAAAATGCGAGTCATAGGATATGGATCACGAACTCTGACGCCTGCTGAAAGGAACTACCGACTCCACAGTGGAAAACTTGAGTTCCTGGCTTTGAAGTGGGCTGTGTGCGAAAAATTCAGAGATTATCTCTTTTACGCGCCTCATTTCACCATCTACACTGACAACAACCCACTCACCTACGTCATGAGCACTGCCAAACTCAATGCAGTTGGACACCGCTGGGTCGGCGAATTGTCAGAGTTCCACTTCAACATCAAATACAGACCTGGAAAAAAACAATATCGACGCCGACACGCTCTCCCGCATTCCACTTGATATTGACAACTATGTAGCGACGTGCACTGAGGAGCTGTCTCATGATGTGCTGCATGCGACTTGGGAAGGTGGTAGAGCAGCCCAGAAGAAAGATATAGCATGGATAGCTGCACTTTACACCACCTCTGCTGATGTACTGCCACAGCCGCATTCACTCTTGCCCGAAATAAGTCAAGAAGAGCTCGCAAAAGCCCAACGAGATGATCCTGGGATAGGTGAGATAATAAGACTGAAAGAGTCAAATTGTGTGATCACTGATGAGGTCAAAAGGTCAATGAGTGGGCTCACTCGCAAACTCTTTCATGAGTGGAACCAACTCCACTTAGAGAATGGAGTTCTGCACCGTAAAACACCAGAGAGAAAACAGCTGGTCCTACCCAGCAAATATCAGTCACTTGCCCTCAAACATCTCCATGACAACATGGGACACGTTGGCACAGAACGTGTTCTGCATCTCGCCAGAGAACGTTTCTATTGGCCACACATGAAGAGATGTATAGAGGAGTATGTTACAAGAAAGTGCAGTTGCATCAAACAAAAGAAACCCACAACACATGTACGTGCACCAATGGGTGGCCTGACCTCTGCTTCCCCTCTCGATCTGGTCTGTATTGACTACTTACATCTGGAGAAAAGCAAAGGAGGCTTCGAGTATATTCTGGTAGTAATCGACCATTTTACCAGATTTGCTCAGGCTTACCCAACCAAAAATAAGTCTGGACAAACTGCAGCTGAAAGGATCTACAATGACTACATACCTCGCTTTGGGTATCCGAATCGTCTCCACCATGATCAGGGGCGTGAATTCGAGAATGGTCTGTTCCGCACCCTTGGACGGCTGTCAGGGGTTGGACACTCACGAACATCCCCATACCACCCACAATGTAACCCTGCTGAGCGGTTCAACCGCACACTGCTACAAATGTTACAGACACTAACAGACAGGGAAAAGGAGAGATGGAAGGAACACTTACCTCAAATGATACACGCATATCACTGTACTCGCCATGAGGCCACGGGATACTCACCTCATTACCTGCTGTATGGGCAACACCCCCGTCTCCCCGTGGATCTCTTGTTTGGATTACTGGGAAACGCAGAACCAGTGACACACAAGGGATACGTTGAGAAATGGTCCAAGAGGATGACAGAGGCGTACAAGATTGCAAACAAATCCAGCCTGTCATCAAGTGAAAAGAACAAGTCCTACTATGATCAAAAGGTGAGGGGCATGGTACTCAAACCAGGTGATCGAGTACTGGTTCGAAACATGGGTGAGCGAGGTGGACCCGGTAAGCTGCGCTCATACTGGGAGAAGAGGATTTACGTGGTGAAAGAGCAAATCTCAGACAATCCCGTGTATGTCATTCATCCTGAGGGAGACCCGAGTGCGAGAAACAGAACCATGCACAGAAACTTGCTGCTGTTAGTAAATGACTTGCCTGTTGAGAGTCCAGCACAGTCAGCTGACACTGTCTTAACACCCCGTCAGAGACAAAAACAACCTCAACTGAGTGCAAGCTCTGCTGACAATAATGGACTACTGGACACTGACGATGACGATGAGTGGACAGGAGGTTATTGGCTGAGAACACCTGTGGTCAGGATGGAGAATGGTGAAACTGGACAAGACAGATCAGTGGCCTCAGAGAGAGAAGAAGGTTTGATCTCTAAACCATCTCCTGCAGCAGTGCTTGATCGGTCTCCAAGGAGACCTACCATGGCCCTCAATGACAGTCCAGAGACATTACCCATGAGAGAAACCGACCCTGTCAACACATACTTACCAGACGAACGAGGAACATCTGAAAGAGACAATACACCCATGAATGACACAAACCTACCTGAAATGGAGGACGAACAAAACATCCCTGTAAATCCAGATAAACGGAAGTCAGGGGACAGAGAAGTGGAATCAGTCATGGATGACTCACAGCCAAATGCACATGCTGATGCTGAACAAGTACAGGAGCGAAGACCAAGTTATTTCCCTACTACTTGGCCTGCAGGAGAGGCACACAGAGAGGTTAGAAGGTCAGCCAGAGAGAGGAAAACGAGGCCGGTGCTCACTTACGAGTCGCTGGGCCAGCCTTCACTACAAACCCATGTGAACTGTTTCCTCACAGATTACCTCAGCTCCCCTACCTTTTGTGTCACACATGACTAGGCATTTCGTCCTACCTGCTCATTACATGCCACAAATGTACATACCGTACACATATTACATGCCACACACCACACCAGTTTATTAGAGGAAAAAGAAAAAAAAGGAAGAAATGAGAGTTTTCTTTGGTTGTAACAAATGTCCGGAGCCATTTTTGTTTGTTGGGGTGGATGTGATACTCACAAAAGAAATGTTTTGTTGAGGTTATTGCTTTCTGTTTATTTCACTGTTAAAATGTCATTTTTTCTGTAATCCGGGTGATTATTAAGAGACAAATGGAAGTGCATCACATGCTGTTCTCCGAAAGGACACAAGGTGGCAGCACCGTCTGGGAGCATTCATTCAGTGACCATTTTAGCGGTGCAGAGCAACGAACGGTCACAATCCGAATGAATGGAGAAGGAGCAACAGATGTGTCGTGTGCTGATTCCTGTGGAATCTTTTCACTATTTACAGGGCACTCCGTTCAGCCGGTTTTCTATATATCTGCCTGCGGAGCCCAAGCTGGGACCCGCGACACGCGCGCATACTGATCGATGGTGCGGGTTTTGTTCTTTTTTGTTTTTATGACTGTTTTTACTGTTCAGCACTTTTATGAATATGATAAGTGCTTTTACAAAGAAAGATTGAGATTGAGATGCTCTGCCTGCCACCGTCGCTGCTCTGTATCTGGCATGAGGAGTCACCTCTGGCTGCGGCGAGGCGCCGGCATCGCCTCTGGCTGCCTGCTGCCCTGGAGGCGGTCTGTGCTCGGTGAGTTCCACCGTCTTCTGCAGGAGCTGCGCCCGGACGGCCGGTTCCAGAGCTGCTTCAGGCTGACCCAGTTTCCACCAGAAGCGGTGAACAAGTGAGACCACCACACTGCTCACCGCAAGCCACTCGCCGCTCGCCTTGGCATCATGCCAACTGTTCTGCGTGGTCGGAGTCCTGCTGCCCTATGTCAGCACGTGCATGAAGACCTCCCCGCTGATAGGTTTTCCTGGCGCTAATTCGCTTGAAAGGTTCAATTATTTCAACTCGAGCAACGAGCAATGGAGCGGCGGGCTTCAGCGAGTGGCAGTGCAAGTCGACGGGCGCGCAGATTTTTCCCTGGAAACGCTCGCCGCGTCATGGCTCGCTGTCCGCCGCTCAAGGTTGAGCGACAATCGCGTCATTACAGTGACTTTGTGAAACACACACTCAAACTTACTGGAGAATAAACACACACGGCGAGCTCGGTGCAGCGCACTCACTTGCGCTCTCTGTTCACCAGACGAGGCGCCACTCCTCTTTATTTTTCAGTGACAAACCGGCAACCACAACTAAACAACACATCCCTCGAAGATTGTCTATTGCAACACAATGACAGATATCGCACTCTCACAGGGGTGCGTGCATCCGCTCAAGGGCCCGGGGTAATGCGTGCGTTAATGCGTTTGTGCGCGCGCGTGTTGGGATCCTCTCGCGGGCCGGATTGGACGGTTCGGCGGGCCACATGTGGCCCGCGGGCCGCTAATTGCCAACCCCTGGTATATAGTCTGTCTGTTTGTTTGGTGCAGTCTTAACAATTTAACTGAAATAAAGTTGTTGTATGCTGAATCAAAGCCGACGTTTCAACGTGTGCCTTCATCAGGGCTATGAACATGAATACTGTTTGGATTGAAAACTACATTTTGTGCATGTACACAAACCACAAGATACTGTACTATGTTTTTTTTTGTCTTTTTGCCAGTATGTTTTTATTTAACCAGAAATGGTAAGGAACATATTTTAAAAATCAATAGTTAATATAAATGATAACACACTAAACATGTAAAGCTTAGTTTACCTTGTACAGAAAGTTTTTAAGAAGGTCTATTTTTCAGTATTTGTTCTGTGACCTGCATTGCTGTTTTAATTTAACCACAAGGTGGCCCCTCCATTGGTAATGAGACCCAGGTAACAATACAAGTGACAGCTGACTGATTACTCTGTACAATGACTGACGACCCTTATCTCTCTTTCTCTCCCGACATACACACACATATTGTGTGTGTATATATATATATATATATATATATATGTATATAATGTGTTTGTGTGTGTGTGTGAGAGGGAGACACAGAGAGAGCGAGCGTATAATTTCATGATGCCATGGCCACCCCAGACTAGCTTTGCGTCCCATTCTGGCCACTCCAGTAAAAATGTCCTGGATACACCACTGACACAAACATCAGTTTCAGGTGTGTTGAAGTGTTGTTCATGCTGTGGGTTGACATCCAGCATGTCAACCCAGCTGCCTACAAAATGACTTTAAACACTGAAACAGTTTCACTGTGGTGTTGATGTAATGTTTGATATATGAATGGCAGTGGGACGAATATTTTAATCCTCTAACAAGTTAATAACATGTTCAGGTTGGACTGATCTGCTGAATGTACATCCTGTGGTTTCTGTCTACATTCAGTCTGTGTTGCAGGAGCTCCTGCTGCGTTTGGAGCATGAAAGTTAGTTGGTTCTTGGCTCCTGGTGGAGTCTGCTCTGGTATCCTGTTGTTTGAGGACGGGGTTGTGGTCGCTGAGGGGGGATCTGGGTATTCTTGCTGCAGATCAATTCTTCATCAGTGTTTTTTCTCTCTTCTTTTTTTTCATCCGAAAATTTGGTTGCAGTTCCCGTTCGTATGTAAATTAAATCTGACTGGTATCAGAGCTCCAGATGTGAGATTTGTCAGTTGGATTATTAACAGTTTGGGCAGTGCGATTAAACGCTGTCGGGTGTTTTCTCATTTAAAGCAGTTCAAGCCTGAAATTGTCTTTTTGCAGGAGACTCACATGAGAAACAACCATCAAGTTAGACTGAGGCGTCCCTGTTTGCTGAGATTTTTCACTGAACCTTCAATTCAACTTAAACTGACTCCACAAAACACACTGAATCATCAGGCTCTGGGACCAGATGGGTTCCCAGAGGAATTTTTTCAGGCATTTTGCCACCAACTGGTTCCCAGACTGTATTCTGTTCATGTTGAATCTCTGTCAAATTACTTTCTTCCTCTGACATTGAGACAAGCATCAGTCAGTGTTCAGTCCTGTCCCTCGTCCTCCAGGCCTCATGAACTGGATCAGTCTTGGTCAACCCCTCTGGCTTTACTGGAAACCTGCTGCTCATTTCCACATGAAAGATTTGGTTTCACTTTAGAAAGCAGTTTACATTTAGATCTTCCACCATATCAGCTCCACTGTTGGGAAATCATGTGATTCAACCTGAGTTTACTGATCCCACCTTCACCTCATGGATCAATAAAGGACTGAAATTTTTTAGGGATCTTTATAAAGATGGGATTTTCTCTTCTTTTGTTGATTTGGCCACTGAGTTCAACCTCCCATCTCTTTAGGTTTCTCCAGGTGAGGAACTGGGTAAAAGTCTGATTTCCTCATTTTCCAAAACTCCCACCTGAGCAGATGAGGAGGAACCTCCACAATTCAATCCCCTGCAAAGATCTTTCATTTAAACATGTATAGAATCATTCAGTCATATGATGGTTACTGAACTACCAGAACAAAGGAGGCTGGCAGTGTGAGATGGGTTTGGTCTTTGAGGATCGATGGTGGGAATCTGCTCGGAGTGTTTTTCATCAGACTTCCATCTGTGCTCCTCTGACATTGATACAGGTGAAGGTTGTGTTTAGATGTCTTTATTCCAAAACTGGCTTTGCTCAGATGTCTCCTGACAAAGTCGACGTCTGTGACAGATGTTCTGGTTCACCCTGTAACCTCACTCACATGTTTTTCTCCTGCCAGACTCTCAGAAAAAATGAGATTCTCCAGGCAGGGCGAGCTGAACAAATATAACAAGAAACGGCAACTATTTATTGACTTTATGCTAATATTTAGGCTTCATTCCCCCCACACTCCTGCAAGTATTTATTATTGTATGTTATTTTACATTGCGAACGCTCGCTGCACTGCGCGCTGCAAGGAACAATGCCCAAAAGATTGCAAGGCGTTGTGCCAACAACTACTGGCTTAACCTCTGCCGGGACATACAACTCTCTGCAGAACTTGGGAATGTGCGCAAAATGTACGAAGGCATGAAGAAGGCTTTCGGTCCCACTGCCATCAAGACCGCCCCACTTAAATCAGCTGCTGGCGATGTCATTAAGGATCGTGGCAAACAAATGAAGAGATGGGCTGAGCACTACCAAGACCTCTACTCAAGAGAAACTACCGTCTCAAACACGGCCCTTGAGAACACCCCTTCACTGTCCATCCTGGCTGAGCTTGACGCTCCACCCACCACCAAGGAACTCAGCAAGGCAATAGATTCCATCTCAAACGGCAAGGCTCCGGGCAGTGACAACATCCCCCCTGAAATCATCAAAACCGCTAAGGAGAGCTCGCTCCTGAAACACCTTCATGAGCTCCTGCTGCAGTGCTGGGAGGAAGGGGCTGTACCCCAGGACATGCGTGATGCCAAAATTATCACCCTCTATAAAAACAAGGGGGAGAGGAGCGATTGTAACAACTACCGTGGCATCTCACTCCTAAGCACAGTTGGCAAAGCCTTTGCCCGCGTTGTCCTCAACAGATTACAACTACTGGCCGAACGCGTATATCCAGAGGCGCAGTGTGGATTCAGAGCAGCCAGGTCAACTACAGATATGGTGTTCTCTGTGAGACAGTTGCAAGAGAAGTGCCGGGAGCAGAGACAACCCCTATATCTGGCCTTCATCGACCTGACCAAGGCTTTTGACTTGGTCAGCAGGGATGGACTGTTTGCTCTCCTCCAGCGAACCGGATGCCCCCCCCAAGCTCTTGCGCATGATCAAGTCATTCCATCAGGACATGAACGGCGTTGTCCAGTTTGGGGGATCATCCTCAGACCCTTTTCCAATCAAGAATGGTGTGAAGCAGGGCTGTGTCCTTGCTCCAACCCTTTTTGGCATCTTTTTCTCCATGCTCCTGCGCTACGCATTCAAGGACTCTGAAGACGGTGTCTTTCTCCACACCAGGAGCGACGGAGGCCTCTTTAACCTGGCACGCCTCAAAGCAAAGACTAAGGTACGGAGCGTTCTCATCAGGGAGCTGCTCTTTGCTGATGATGCTGGTCTTGCCGCCCACACTGAGGAAGCGCTCCAGCGTCTCATAAATTGCTTTGCTGATGCCTGCTCTGAGTTTGGCCTCACCATCAGCCTCAAAAAGACCAAGGTCATGGGTCAGGATGTCAGTAGTGCTCCCAGCATTAACATCGGCGACCACACCCTTGAGGTAGTGGACAAGTTCACCTACCTCGGTTCGATCATCTCCAGTAACCTTTCCCATGATGCTGAACTGGACACGCGCATTGGCAAGGCATCGACAGTGATGGCCCGCCTGGCTAAGCATGTCTGGGACAACTCCATGCTAACCACCAACACCAAGATAAGAGTCTACCAGGCCTGCGTACTGAGCACTCTCTTATACGGCAGCGAAACATGGACCCTCTACTCCTGTCAGGAACGTCGGCTGAATGCTTTCCACCAGCGCTGCCTTCGCAGACTACTGGGCATCAGCTGGCAAGACCGTGTCTCCAATATTGACGTCCTGGCCAGAGCAGAAGTTCCCAGTATGTTTGCCATCCTGACCCAGAGACGCTTGCGATGGCTTGGCCACATCACCCGAATGAACAACGGCCGCATCCCAAAAGACCTACTGTACGGGGAACTGGCTACTGGAAACAGGTCAAAGGGACGACCAGCTCTCAGGTTCAAGGATGTCTGCAAGCGTGACCTTAAAGCTGGAGGCTTCAACCCTTCTGACCTGGAGTCAGCCACGTCCGAACGCTCTGATTGGCGGACCACCAGCAAGGATGTCATCAGGAAAGCAGAGGAGAGAAGAGACACCCGCTGGGGAGAGAAGAGACACCGCAGACAGCGGAAACCATTGACATCTCAACCACACCACGAAGAGTTCATCTGCAGTGGCTGCGGCAGGATCTGCGGATCCCGTATTGGCCTCTACAGCCACGCCCGGCGCTGCAGCTCCCTGACTGTAAATCCACGGCACAAACCCCCCCCATGATGTCTCGAGATCGATGGAGCCAACAACATGTTATTTTACAGATTTTGTTCTTATGGCCATGTTTGACACTTTTTATTGCACATTTTTTGTTTGTGTTTTATTTTGAGTTTATTCAATTTCAATTTGCTCGATATATAAAACTTGAAAAAAGGACAGGTGTACAGATGTGATTTCATGTCAGTGCCATAATGCACTGCACCGGACGGTAGAGGAGCTCAGCGGCTCCTCCAGCGGCCGACTGAGACACCCTCAGTGCCGGAAAGAGCAGGTCCTTCATCCCCACCGCTGTCAGACTGGAAAACTCCACTGTGTAGAACAGGGGTTGGCAATTAGATTTGGTGGCGGGCCACTTTTTTTGGGGGCACTTCAATCGCGGGCCAAGGGATCTCCGGCTCGCGCGCGCGTCCATCCGCGGACTGGAGAGCGGGGGGGGGGGGGGGCACTGGACGCATTTAACACGACTGCATTTGTGCAACAAATGACACCGCGCCGCGCTACAAGCAAAACTTTTCGCTGGTGTGTGAATTCATTCGCGGGACGCGTCACGCTGGTACGAATATGCAACACAGAACATCCTGCTGAAACATCACAGCCTCCTCATCACCATCTCCTGCACAGCAGCAGTGGTCAGGATTCTTCTGAGGTTTGTCCCACAGTCCTGTGTGCACCCGGCTGTGTGTGTGACGTGTGTGTGTGTGTGCATACTGATCGATGGTGCGGGTTTTGTTCTTTTTTGTTTTTAATACTGTTTTTACTGTTCAGCACGTTTATGAAAACGAGTAGTACTTTTACAAATAGAGACTGAGATGCTCCGCCTGCCACCGTCGCTGCTCTGTATCTGACATGAGGAAGTCACCTCCGGCTGCGGCGAGGCGGCGGCATCGCCTCTGGCTGCCTGCTGCGCTCCGGAGGCGGTCTGAGCTCGGTGAGTTCCACCGTCTTCTGCAGGAGCTGCGCCCGGACGGCCGGTTCCAGCGCTGCTTCAGGCTGACCCGGTTTCCACCAGAAGCGGTGAACAAGTGAGATCGCGCACGCCGCTCGCCTTGGCATCATGCCAACTGTTCTGCGTGGTCGGAGCCCTGCTGCCCTCTGTCAGCACGTCCGTGAAGACCTCCTCGCTGATAGGCTGTCCTGGCGCCAATTCGCTTGAAAGGTTCAATTATTTCAACTCGAGCGACAAGCAATGGAGCGGCGGGCGGCAGCGAGTGGCAATGCAAGTCGACGGGTGCGCGGATTTTTCCCTTGAAACGCTCGCCGCTGGCCGCTCACCGCGTCATCGCTCACCGTCCGCCGCTCAAGGTTGAGCGACAATCGCGTCATTACATTGACTTTGTGAAACACACACTCAAACTAACTGGAGAATAAACACACAGTGAGCTCGGTGCAGCGCACTCACTTGCGCTCTCTGTTCACCAGACGAGGCGCCACTCCTCTTTATTTTTCAGTGACAAACCGGCAACCACAACAAAACAACACATCCCTCGAAGATTGTCTATTGCAACACAATGACAGATTTTGCACTCTCACAGTCACAGGGGTGCGTGCGTCCGCTCGAGGGCCCGGGGTAATGAGTGCGTTAATGCGTTTGTGCGTGCGCGTGTTGGGATCCTCTCGCGGGCCAGATTGGACGGTTCGGCGGGCCACATTTGGCCCGCGGGCCGCTAATTGCCAACCCCTGGTGTAGAATATGTGCAACAATCCTGGACATTTTAATATCCTGCAGTCAGCGTGACTTTATAACCCCCATAAGAAATCACTGACACTATTACACCACTCATTCTGCTGCAAGAAAAACATAAATGTATGTGTTAGTATATTTTATAGTTCCTGTTATATTTTAAGATTTATGTTGTCAGTAAAGTTAGATCTTTTCTTTTTTTTTTATTTTCGATTTTTATTAACGATTTGCACTGTCACTTATTCTTATTTGTTATTTACACCTCTCATCACTTTTTGCAAAGCCCTCTGTCCTACGAGCACCTGTAAATCTATGTGCTGTGAAATTTCTAAAGACCATTCTATTGTATTCTCATATTTTAGTGAGCTTACCAATAAAAATAGATGAAACAAAATGATTCTGACTGATTTGATCTTTGTTCTTTTGGAGAGCTGAACTGATGTGAACACCAAACAGAAGCAGAGTCCAGTGGAGGACGTGTCAACAGCCGAGGTGACTGGACACAAAGCCAACAAGTCAAGAGTTTGCAGAGTCTGTGACCGTTTGGAGCTCCAGCTGGGAGATCAGTGACAGTTTGATCCAGGAGAGATCAGCCTGCTTTGAAAGCTGAAGGTCAACATGGAGCGTGTCAGAGGTTCAGTCAATGATCCACTGCAGATCCTTTCTTCTTCTACCAAGCTTTGAAATGTGGAGCTGCACACGGCTCTGCCACAGTCACAGGACTGAAGCTCTGAGAAGAAGATTCAGTTTTTCCTGGAGATCCTCAGAGTGGATCACTCTCACATCAGCCTGATGTCTGAACCTCAGTGTCAACACAACTTTCACACAACACAAACTAAACATGGAGTCTGACCTCAGAGTCTCCAGACTGCAGAGTGGACTCTCCAGAAAACCACACAGCTGCTCAACTCCTGAATCCTGCAGCTGGTTCTCACTCAGGTCCAGAAGTTTCAGATTTTTCAGGAGGGAGGGGTTGGACTTCAGAGCTGAGGCCAGAGAAGAACAGCTGATCTCTGACAAACTGCAGCTCCTCAACCTGAATAAAGAGAGAAAGCAGCAGAATCAATGAGGAGGAACCAACCAGATGTGTTGATGGAGAAATGAGCAGCTCCACATTACTGTGTCCTGATCAATGAGCTGTTCTGTTGTTGTGGATCTTCATCACTCACATCATCCTCATGCAAAACTCAGCCACACCTGCTGATGAGGACCAGAGGGCGGGTCCACATGACACCAGCTTTAAAGTCGTAGCATTGGCTCCCTGTCTGCTTCAGGGTGGATTTTAAGCTTCTTTAACTACTTTTCAAATGTCTTAACGGCCTTGCTCCATCTTATTGATCTGATCAGCTTTGACCACATCGACCCTCGTGGATCCTGAGCTCCTCCAGCAGCTCCTCTGATCCACATCAGAAGAAGAACAAAAACTCACAGTGAGGCAGCTTTTAGCCACGATGGCCTCCATCTGTGGAACAGCCTGCTGGAGAAGCTCAGGACTGCAGAGACTGCTGAGAGTTTTAACAGAAGGTGAAAGACTCACCTTTTAAACAGGCTTTTAATTGACCTTTTAAATTCTTCCGAGTTCATATTATTGCTGTTTATTTTGCTGTATTTTTGATGTTAATTATAGTTAATTTTACGATTTCAGGTTTTACATCGTATCTATCTTATTGATGTATTTTAACTCTTTTAAATGCTCACTTTATTTTATTTTTCTTCATTTAGATTTCTTATCCTATTTTTTCTTCCTTTCTATAGTTTTTTAACCCCAGTGTTTCCTCAGGAGGTCCTCCACACTGGTGGCTGTATCAGCTCTGCTGCTGGGGGTTCTGTCCATGGGGCCCTTTGGCCCGGCTGGTTGGGGGGCTCCCCACCTCGGGTGCAGACGCCCCCGGCAGTCATGACCTGTGACCCCTCCCAGTGAGGACGACACCAAACCGTGCTGTTTTCTACGATCTCAGTGCCATGCCGTATCTCTCTACTGTTAGTGTGTGGAGTGTGTGTGTGTGTGTGTGTGTGTGTGTGTGTGTGTGTGTGTGTGTGTGTGTGTGTGTGTGTGTGTGTGTGTAATTGCGTGTGTCTGCATATGTAGTGTTGAAGGGATGGGTTCTCTGTTTCGGTTTTCATTTGTTTAGTTGTCGTCTCGTCATGGTTGGAGCTTGTTTTCAGCACTTTGTGCTGCTTAAAGTGTGAAAAGTGTTTGATAAATAAAGTTTGACTGATCGACGTCAACACAACAGTCACACACCTCCTCATGTTCACACACACATCAGTAACCTGCTGCTGAGCTCAGTCCACTCTCTCACTGCAGGATCAGAGTCTCAGATCACAGCTGCTGACAAACATTTCTCCTTCTACAACATTAACAGTCAACTGACCACAGATCCTCCAGACTGCAGAGTGGACTCTCCAGAAAACCACACAGCTGCTCAACTCCTGAATCCTGCAGCTGGTTCCAACCCAGGTTCAGATGTTTCAGATGTTTCAGGAGGGAGGGGTTGGACTTCAGAGCTGAGATCAGAGAAGAACAGCTGATCTCTGACAAACTGCAGCCCCACAACCTGAATAAAGAGAGAAAGAAGTGAGATTACAGACAAAGTCTGATGTTGAAGTCATTGAGAGCTGAAGAAGGTTCAGACTGGAAGAGTTTAGAAATGTAAAGTCCAAACAGCTGAAGCCTCCAGGAGGAGAAGAGCTCTCATCAACATGCTGATCACTAACATGCTGCAGAGCTCAGTCCACTCTCTGTCCCTCCAACATCTGGAATCCTCCTAAACTCCTCTCAGTCATTTGACTTCAACAGATTCTAACTTCAGACAGTGAACTGACCTCAGAGCCTCCAGGTTACAGTTTGGACTCTCCAGTCCAGAACACAGAATCTTCACTGATGAATCCTGCAGCTTGTTCTGATTCAGGTCCAGATGTTTCAGATGGGAGGGGTCAGACTTCAGAGCTGAGGAGATCACTTCACAGTGAGAATCAGAGAGTCCACAGTCAGGAAGTCTGTAATGAGACACAGAGAGGACAGGACGTTATGAGAGAGGACACTTTGTTGGACTGTTTGACATCAGAGCTTCAGATCTTCAGATCTTCTTCTCTGGTTTGACTTTGGCTTCATGTGGACATGAAGGAGAGAACATGGAGTTCTGGAGTCATGGAGCAGTGAAGACTGACGGGCCGCAGGTGGAGCAGAGGTTAGTGCCTCAGAGCAGGAAGGTTGTGGGTTTGAATCCAATACTGTGTGTGTGTGTGTGTGTGTGTGTGTGTGTGTGTGTGTGTGTGTGTGTGTGTGTGTGTGTGTGTGTGTGTGTGTGTTCTTGTATTTCTATCCTTGTCGGGGCCAAATGTCCCCACAAGGATACCAAAACGTGGATCAACGTGCCTTGTGGGGACCTTTTTCCGGTCCTAAGTAGGAGAAACAGTGTTTTCTTGACCATGTTGTTGTTACTGAAAAAAGTAAAAGAGCAAAAACATTTCTTTAGGGTTAGGCTTTGTTGTGGTGTGGGTTAGGGTTAGGGTAAGGGTCAGGGTTAGGGGCTAGACATGAATGGGAGTCAATGGACGGTCCCCGCAAGGATAGAAATACAAGACTGTGTGTGTGTGTGTGTGTGTGTGTGTGTGTGTGTGTGTGTGTGTGTGTGTGTGTGTGTGTGTGTGTTTCTTTCTCTGGTTTAAAAATGTTCAAATCAAAAGTCTTCAATCAAAATGATCATCTGTGGTCATTTTCTGGATTCTTCTAATAATCAGAGCTCATGAAGAGATATAAACCGTCACTGAGCTCTGATCTTCATCAAGTATGATCAGTGCATCCAGAGCCTGACACACAGTGCTGAGCCACGTTTCTTCAGGACAGATCATTGACAGGACTTGACAGGAACATTTTCAGCTCCTTGCTGACTTGAACTTGGCAGAGGTGAGGTTTAGAGCCAATGCTTTGGTCGATTATCACCCCGAAAAATTTAATTTCCTTCACCCTCTCCACTTCTACATCCTCTATGACAACTTGAATGTCCTTGTTCCCTTTACAGGAACCAAACAAAATGAAAATAGTTAATGATACTTTATTTGTATCAAACCATTTTTTCAACTGATCTAATTCTGACATTTCCTTTGTGAGTTGTTCCAGGTTCTCCCCTGTTCAAAATATATTTGTATCATCAGCAAATAAATCAAAATGAAGTGTTGTGGAGATCTTGAAGATGTCATTTATATATATTAGAACCTGGTGATCCATAAATGCAGCTCACTGTCACTTTCTTTTCTTTTCCATGTAGATTTCAACTGTTATGCATTCACACACTTCCTTGCTGTTGTGATTTTTCGCACCACTTTATGCATTAGTTTTAGTTTTGTGTCCACATAAATGGCTTCTCCTCCACCAGGCTTCCCCTCTCTGTTCAAGCAGTTGTTCAGTAGTTAATTCTGGTTCATTCATTTCTTTGACAGATGTGCGGATGAGATTTGACAAGCGTATTTTACATTTTTTCAGGCGATATAAAGTGTTTGTGGTATCTATTGCAATATATAATAGAGCCAATATCTTTGAAAAACATCGTTATCAAAGCCATGAAACAAAATCAGTCTGCAAACACGATCCAAATCCAGAATTAATTTTCAATGTATAAATAACCAAAAGAGGCTCTTCTCCATTGAACATTAATAACATTTGGTGAAACAAAACGAGGTACAAGTAATTAATTCATAAATAATGCTGACAAATGTGAATTCATTCATGTCATGAGTATTTACAAATCGACACATGGACAGTTAAATAATCATGAAGAAGAATTCAGGTGACTTTCTGAGTGATTGTTGGAAAACTGTGCAGCTTTGTGCTTCATTTAATAAAGCACGGTCTCTTCAGTCAGCTCCATTTGACTGACCTCTGATGACCTCTGGTTTACCTGGGAATGCCGAGGTAAACCAGGGAAATCTGACCAATCACAGAAGACTTTGCAGGCCACCCAGCCCAAGAAAGTTAGCGCCCGACGAGGGTGCCGGGGTCGCAAACTTTCTTCTACCAGAAGCTCCTGTGTGAACAAAATCGTTTGGCCACAATGAGTTATCTTTCATTTGGTGGAAAAAAGGAGAAACTTTCAAGCCAAAGAACACCTTCCTCACTGATAAACATGGTGGAGGGAACTGAATGCTCTGGGGGGTTCAGCCAGTGGACCAGGGAACCTGATCACAGTGAACTGCACCATGAAAAAAGAGCAACACATTAAGATTCTGAACAACATCACCAGACAGTCTGCAGAGGAACCTGGCCATGGGCTCCAGTGGACATTTTTTTTTTTTTTTTTCCACAATCTGTTTATTAATTTTCCATTTTAAGAAACAGACAGACAACAAACAAGTAAGGCACAACACAAAAAACACAAGAATAATCTAAAACAAACAAGACAAAACAAAAAACAAAACGAAAACACAAGAAGACAAAAAGCACAAAAGGCAAAAAGAAAGAAAAGAAGAAAAGAAAAAAAAAACACCCTAAATAAGATCTGCGGTAAATAAAATATTGATTAAATCAGTATATGCATAGAGTATTCAACATACATATATTTCAATAAACAATGTATACAAATGTGTCGATCATTGCATTCTAAGTCCATAGTTCGGTCACCATCTTCATCTTTGGTTCTGGTTCATCAGTAGTCCAACTCCGGAACTAAAAAATGGATGAATATTATGGCGCTATAAAAGCAATTACCACAGTCCTTGTCCAGTTCTATGTATTTACACATGATGGCCCTTCATGAAGTCTTGGAAAGAAGACCACAACTTGTCAAAATCTTCCACCTTTCCTCTGGCTATATAGGTCAATTTTTCCATTGCCAAATTAGATGACATCTCTGCGAACCATTGGTCAGATGTAGGTCTCTGGACCTCCTTCCATTTCAAAGCAATTGCACGTTTAGCTTGTAACAAACAAAAATTGATTAATTTACGTTCCTTTACAGTTGCTGGAAAATCTTCAGGGTATATGTGCAAAAGGCATATTTTAGCTTCAACTGGAATATTCTTTCCTGTAAATACGGAGATTAAGTTGAGTACCTCTTTCCAGAATATCTGCAGGTTTTGGCAGCTCCACATGCAGTGTAACAGCGTACCAGCTTCATCCGTACATTTGATGCAGTGATCAGGAATACTTGGATTAAAGTGATGTAGTTTAACAGGTGTGATATAGGTCCTAAGCAGCCATTTATATTGTAAAAGTTTACATCTTGTATTTATTGTTTGACTTTGGGCTAGAAGGCAAGTTTCCTCCCAATCCTCCACACTGATATCTGACTGTAGATCATTTTTCCATGCAGATAGACAGGGAAGAGAGTTCTCTTTAGAAGTTGCTAATAACAGACTGTAAAGGGTGGAAATTTGACCAGTATTATGTACGCGCTTAACCATAACTTCTTCAATGGTTGATGACAAGGGTTCTGAGGTTGTTTTAATTTGGGAATATATATAGCTTCTTAATTGCAAATATTTAAAATGATGCTCCCTAGGTAAATTAAATTTTTCTTTTAATTGTGTGAATGACATTAAAGTGCCCTCATCGTACAGATCTTTTATTTTGCTTAGTCCTTTCTCCATCCAATGTCTGAATCCCATATCACACCTCCCAGGGGTAAAGTTTTCATTTCCCCATATAGGTGTGAAACAAGAAAGTTTGGGTGTGTCATCTAAAAATGTGTGGGCTTCATGCCATATTGTTAGAGTATTTTTAAGGAATGGATTCTCTGTGTGTTTTTTGAGTATCTTGGCTTGTGCTGAGTAGAGGTATTGAGACAGTGGGAGTTCTATTGCATTGTTTTCTATCTGAACCCAGGCTGGAATGTCCATTGTAAGAAAGTAGTACATGGCTGTTCTGAGTTGGGCAGCCCAATAATACAATTTCATGTTGGGTAACTTAAGCCCGCCACGTTCATAGGGCAGGTCGAGAAGAGAAATACGTATTCTAGGGTGTTTGTTGTTCCATATGAAGCGGGTGAAGTTTTTCTTAAGAACAGAGAAAAGAGACTGGTAGAGGAAGCGGGATTGCCTGAAAAAGATATAAAAACTTAGCCAGGACAGACATCTTTATAATATTTATACGTCCTATCATAGAGATGGGCATTAAGCTCCATTTCTCTAGAGATTCTTCTATCGCTTTAACCAGTGGGTCATAATTGATTGATATTATATCTTCGATCGTAGGTGATACTCTAATACCCAAGTAAATAAATCCCTCTGGGGCTCTGGGGCATTAGTAAATTCAGTGTGGACCTGTGATCGTTCTCTCTCTTCCCTGTTCAGAATTAACAAGGCACTTTTTTTGTTGTTAATTTTGAAACCCGAGAATTCTCTAAATGTCTTCAGTAAATGGTTAAGGGCCTTTAGTGAGGAACTTAGCTGTGTTAAAAACAAAATAATATCATCTGCAAAAAGAGATAAACGGTGTTCTGTTTTCCCAATAGTCATGCCTGTAATGTCAGATGACTGGCGAATTGCCATGGCTAAAGGTTCAATAGCAAATAAAAATAATAAGGGGCTCATAGGGCAGCCTTGGCGAGTAGATCGACTGAGATTAAAGGGTTCTGAAATTTGGTTGTTTGTCACAATTTCTGCTACCGGATCGGTATATAATAGTTGAATCCATCTAAGATATTTTTCTCCAAAACCAAATCTTTTTAAGACATCAAACAAGTAGCTCCATTCAATTCTATCAAATGCCTTTTCAGCATCTAATGACAGGATTGCATGGTCTCTGGCATTTTGTTTAGCGTATAAAACATTCAATAGCCTCCGTGTGTTATGGAAACCTTGTCTGCCAAGAACAAATCCATTCTGATCATTGAGAATTAGGTTAGGTATTATTGGTTCTATACGTCTGGCCAGAGCCTTACACAGTATTTTGGTGTCGCAAGATATTAAAGATATGGGTCGATATGATGTTCTCTCAAAGGGACATTTGCTCGGCTTTAAAAGGAGGGAAATTACAGCAGCTCTTAAAGATGGGGGTAGTATTCCTTTTTCATATGATTCATTAAACACCTCTAAGAGATGAGGCAATAGTTTACCAGCGAATGTTTTATACAATTCGATGGGCAGCCCATCAGGCCCAGGTGCCTTACCACTGCTCAAACCTTTCATTGCTTCAAATAGTTCCTCAATACTCAAACCCTTATCTAGATCGACTTTTGCTTTTTCAGTTAGTGTTGGAAAATGTAATTTATCGAGAAAGTCCTTTTGTTTTTTTGAGGTGTTTGGTGAGCTGTATTCAGATTTGTATAAGTCCTCATAAAACTCTTTAAAAGCTGAGTTTATTTCAGATGGATCAATTGGGAATTGTCCATTTTGTAGCTTAATTGAGTTAATAGATCTATCAGTTTGTATCTTTTTCAACCTCCAAGCTAGCAGCTTTCCAGCTTTCTCTCCCTGGTCATAGTATGATTGTTTCAGCCACATCAAACTGGATGCTATTCTATTGGTGGTTATCTCATTATACTGGGATTTTAATAAAAGAAGTTCATGTCTTTTCCCTGGGCTGTCATGATGGTGAAGTCTCTGCTCCAGTTCTTTAACTTTTTGTTCGAGAGTGTTAAGCTGTGAATAATATATTTTGGTTTTATGTGCAGTATAACTTATAATCTCGCCTCTTAAGTAGGCCTTAAATGCCTCGCATTTTTGATAAGAATCCATTTGAAATCAAAAAATAATCTATTCTAGAATATGTCTTGTGTGTGCTTGAAAAGCATGAATAGTCTCTTTTATCAGGATTAAGATTTCGCCAAATATCAATTAAGTTTAGATCAGTCATATATTCTTTGATAATTTTTCTCGTTTGTTGATGGGAGGTATCAATGCCCGTTGAGCGATCCAGTGCTGGATTTAACACACAATTAAAATCACCGCCAATTATGTATTGACCAGGATAGGGTGAAACGTAAAGAAAGAGATTTGGAAAAAAAGAGGGGTCATCACCATTAGGAGCATATACACATATTAAACTGACTTGGGTGGATATTATGGTCCCATTCAGTATAACATACCTTCCAGATGGGTCTATGTGCTTTTTTCTTAATTGAAAAGGGATTGATTTGTGAATTAATATCATGGCTCCTCTGGCATGAGATGAAAAAAAAGCAGAATACACTTGCCCCGGCCACCTTTTTTTAACTCTATTTATATCTTTTTCTATCAAGTGAGTTTGTTGTAGGAAAATTATATTGGTCTTCATTTGTTTTATCCTATTCATTACCTGTTTTAGTTTTACCAGTTTATTGAGCCCTCTTGTGTTCCAGCTCGAGATTTTTAACTCTAATCTAGTAGTCATCTTTGTTTAAAAACTGAGTTTAGAATGCCCGAAAATCTTGGAAAAAAAGAAGAAGAAAAAAAAAAAAGAAACACAATGACGAGCATAATACCGAGATCTTATTCCCTCCCACAAAACCCTCATGTACTTCCCAAAACGAAGTACATGTAAATTACAAAAAGAGTAAATGACTCCGATTATGATCATCGTTTGATCCACAAAATGAGGAGCAACGATGTTCTTGAGCTAATACAGCATCATAAGGCTCACTGAAATATAAAAGAAAGACTGAGTTCAACCAGAAATAAGTTTAAAGATAAATTTAAAATTAAATAGGTAAATCCGGTGGAAGGAAAAAGAACAGTTAACTCTGGCCACCCTTTTAACTAACTTTTATCCTTTTAACACAGTATTTACATCTAATAACAATTTGAGGAGGTTCGACGGGTATATATCTCTCGAGCAAGTGTCTTACAATTTTTCCCTTTTCCTAACCCATTTCAAAACAATTATTTATATATCCAATCTTCTTCTTCAAAAAAAATAAATTTAAATTAGATGCCTCTCTATTATAAATAGAGGGAGAGAGAAAGAGAGAGAGAGAGAGAGAGAGAGAGTGGGAGAGAGAGAGAGAGAGAAGAGAAGAAAGAGAGAAAGGCTTGTCCGAGACACAGTTCTCCCATCATAAATAACCGAGATGTTTACAGAAGTTACCTATAGTCATTGGTTCTCGGCACTGGAGTGCTCTCATGGAGAAGCGGTGTCGGTGGATTCAATGTTGTGAAGGAAATCCTCTGCCTCGGTGACGGATCTGAAGATGAGGCGCCTGCTGTCATGGGTGATCACCAGGTGAGCTGGGTAGAGCAGCCCGTATAGCGAATGTTTAGGGCACGAAATCTTGCTTTTACTCCATCGAACAGGCGTTGTCGCTGTCGGGTTTCACTTGACAGGTCCGGAAAAAAGCTGATCCGTTGGTTATTATAGCGCACATCCCCTTGTCTTCTGGCCACTCTCAGTGTATTTTCACGGTCTTTATAGTTCAGAAATTTGATGATTATCGGTCTGGGCGCTGTAGACCGGCTCGTGTTAGCTTGACCGACCCGGTGCGCCCGCTCAATCACCGGGGGTGGCGTGAGAGTGTCACCCAGTAGCTTGGGAAGCCAATTTTCCAAAAAATGACACATATCAGTGCCTTCTGCTTTTTCGGGGAGGCCTACCATTCTCAGATTAGAGCGCCTTGCCCTGTCTTCTTGTTCTTGAATTTTGTTGCGCAACATCTCCGTTGTTCCTTCCAGTTGTTTAACTCTCTGTTGTAAGGCGATGACATCATCCTCGGCTTGTGATATTCTCTCCTCCATTTCTCCAATTCTCCTCGAATGGGATAACAGATCTCCCTTGATGCTATTAATAGCCTCCAACACTCCGGTTGACTGATCGCCGAGGTCTTGTTTCAGCGAACGAATTGCATTCAGTATCTCTGCATTTGATGGTCCGCTAGTATCAGCCTCTTCGCGGCTGTCTTTAGTATCATAGATAGCATCAGTCGGAGCAGTGGGGTTTTGCTCTTTTGCTTTCGATGGTGATTGTTCAGAAATGGACTCTGATTTATTCACCTGATGTGCACTCTTATTGCGAGCCACTCAGAATCCTGTGTCCACAGTTTCATTCAAGGCCTGTGCGCAGATTTCTGAGGGGGTCTGCATGGGTTTCACGTGAACAGGGGGTGTGCGCGACAATCATCCAATCAGAAGCATGCATTACCGTCACGCAGTGAGTCTCCCTGCAGACCTGTCGGCTCCTCCGCCGAAGCTGCTCCTTCGGTGTTGAGATCGTTCTGCCTCACGTTAATTACCTCAAGTGATCATAAGTTTCCTTCTGTGCCTTCATGCGTCCAAAGAACGTAAGTTTAATTATTTAATGTGAGCATGCTGTGTTTCTTGCCTTGAATTCGGGTTGTTGTTGTCTTGAAGTTGGGTTGTTGTTGCTCCGAAGTCGGTTTGTAGATGGTTAGCTGCAGTGGGCAGACTGCTGTGATGAACATATCTCACGTGTGTATTGTATTGTATGCCACTCGTTTGGGAGCTCAGCTGCTAGAGCTATCTGTTATGGATGATAGACATATTAATGTCAGTTCAGAAATAATATTTTGTTTATATTTGTGGCTTAGCTGCAGAACAAATGTGAGTTATTATCAGTGCATGTTTTCTCCTTTCACTGTATATTGCATACATGACATTTAATGGTTAGAGTGTTGTTTATTATTCATGTCCATATCCTGGATCATTCTTGTTTTTGACCTGCACTCTTTAAAGAGTTGCGTTCATGCACCTTATCCATTATTTCACTGTAGATTTGTGATCACTTCATTTCTGTCTGTTTTATCATTTAATTCCGTTATTTGCACAACTGATTAGTTCATGATTAGTTAGTAGTTTATTTTTCTTATAGAAATTAATGCTGTACACTTTGTTTCTATTTATATGTGCAGAGATAAATAATGTACCGTTATTCTCTTTATTTCATTTCATGCAGATACCATGATTGGCAACAGATGTTTAATAAATAACATTAAGATCCAATTTTCGACATCCTTCAAGTCCTTACCCGACTACCTGTAGTGATCACTGCCATCCAAACCAATCCATCAATACAGTCCTACTCCATTATCAACAAAACAGTAATTGTCCAGGTTTAGCGATTTTTCGTGGCATATTTCCCCAGATTTCTTCCACACATACAAGCGAGTTTCTTCAAGTTTTAGTCGTTTTTCGAGTTTCTTTTCAGAAATTCAGTGGCGAACCAAGTTGAGGTGGTCTGTCAGTAATGTCCAGTGGACATTTCAACACAAAAACAACCCAGAAATCTCAGTAAAAAGTGGTGATTAAATGGTGAGAGGACCAAAACATGAAGGTTTTGCAGCGGCCCACCAGAGTCCTGACTGGAATCTAACTGAGATTCTGTGAAGAAGCTAAAGATCAGAGTGATGGAAAGACCCTCCAAACAGAAAGAGTTGGAGCTCACTGCTGAAAATGAATGGAGGAAAAAACCCAGTGGAGACATGCAACAAGCTGCTCAGCAATTCCAGGAAGAGTTTGATTGCTGTAATAGCTAAGAAAAGATTTTATATTGATTATTGAGAAGGGGACGGATAATTTTGGACATGTCACTTTTTGTTCAAATCCAAGTTAAAGCTGAGAAATATTTTTCCCACAACAGAGCATCTTGTACATCATCTAACTAACTTCTGGAAGAAGCCTGAGTCATTTCTAGTCAGGAAAAAAGGAATAAAAAAACTTTCATCCAAAATTCACCTGCACTATGAACAATGTTGGGGTTACATGTATCTTCATCCACAGGACATCATGAAAACTAAAAACAATGCAGTACACACACCAGGCCTTTAGGTGGCGCTGTAACTCTACCACAGAAATACACGAAGAAGACATGGCAGCACGTTCAGCTTGTCTTCTGGTCTTATTAAACCAAACAGCATCAGGAGCTTCTGCAGCACGATCAACTTCTCTGGTTGAACAAGCTGATCGACATATTTTGTTCTCCAGGACGATCAGACAGGCCTGAATATGGAGCCCTGATTGAGGAACATCTCCACACAGGAACTACAGGAACTACTTTCTACAAACATCACTGAGACATTGATCATGATGACATGTGGACTCACTCAGCCTTCCTGCAGTTCCTCACAGCTGGGATCAGTCTCCGTCGTCCCTCCTCTGATGTCTTGTACTCCTTCAGGTGAAACTCCTCCAGGACCTGGTCTGACATCTGCAGCATGTAGGCCAGAGCTGAGCAGTGGATCTCAGAGAGTCTCTCTGATCTGTTCTCTGACTTCAGGAACTTCTGGATGTCCTGATGTACTGAGAGGTCCTTCATCTCCATCAGACAGTGGAAGATGTTGATGCTTCTGTCAGGAGACGTTTCATCACTGTTGATCTCCTTCAGGTTCTGGATGACTCTCTGGATGGTTTCTGGACTGATCTCTGTCCGACCCAGCAGACCTTCTAAGAGTCTCTGGTTGGATTTCAGAGAGAGGCCATGAAGGAAGCGGACAAACAGGTCCAGGTGGCCGTTCTGACTTCTGAGGGATTTCTGCAGGACTTTCTTCAGGAACTCATCCAGAGATGGGAAAGAACCATCAAATCCAAAGAACTTGAACACTTTTCCACAGAAAGTCGTTGGTTCCCAGTCCTGCTCCCAGTCCTCTCTCAGGAAGGTCTTCAGTCCGTCTGTCTTCCTGTTGGTGAAACAGTGGAACATGAAGACTGCAGCCAGAAACTCCTGAACACTCAGATGGACGAAGCTGTAGACGGCTTTCTGGAAGATCACAGACTCTCTTTTGAAGATCTGAGTACAAACTCCAGAGAACAGCGAGGCCTCAGTCACATCCAGACCACACTGCTCCAGGTCTTCTTGGTAGAACAGGATGTTTCCTTTCTCCAGATGTTCCAAGGCCATCCTGCCCAGCTTCAGAAGAAGCTCCCTGTCAGCCTCCGTCAGCCCCTGTGGACCCGTCTCAGGTCCTTCATGGTACTTGAGCTTCTTCCTGTGTGTCTGAACCAGCACAAAGTGGGAGTACATGTCAGTCAGGGTCTGGGGCAGCTCTCCTCTCTGCTCGCTGCTCAACATGTGCTCCAGAACTGTAGCAGTGATCCAGCAGAAGACTGGGATTCCACACATGATGTGGAGGCTCCTGGAGGTCTGGATGTGGGAGATGATTCTGCTGCTCAGCTCCTCGTCACTCAGCCTCCTCCTGAAGTACTCCTCCTTCTGGGCGTCAGTGAAGCCTCGCACTTCTGTCAGTCTGTCCACACATGATGGAGGGATCTGATTGGCCGCTGCAGGTCTGGAAGTGATCCAGACCCGAGCCGAGGGCAGCAGATCCCCCCGGATGAGGTTAGTGAGCAGCAGGCCGACTGAAGACTGCTGGGAGACGTCAACCAGCCGCCGTTTGCTGCTGAAGTCCAGAGAAAGTCTGCTTTCATCCAGACCGTCAAAGATGAACAGCAGCTTGCAGACAGCCAGCTCCTCTGCCGTCAGCTTCTGGAGCGCCGGATGGAAAACATGGAGCAGCGTGAGAAGACTGTACGGCCGCTCTCTGATCAGGTTCAGCTCCCTGAAGGAGAGAACAACCAGCACACTGACATCCTGGTTCTCCAGGCCCTCGGCCCAGTCCAGAGTGAACTTGTGCACCGAGAAGGTTTTTCCGCTGCCGGCCACGCCGCTGGTCACAACCACTCGGATGTGTCTGAGCTGCTGGGCCGAGGCTTTGAAGATGTCCTGAACCCTGATGGCAGTGTGATGGAGGCTCTCCTTCCTGGAAGCTGTCTCCAGCTGCTTCAGCTCAGGTTCCCTCTGAAGCTCCTCACTGAGTCCCTCTGTGATGTGGAGCTCAGTGTAGATCCTGTTGAGGAGGCTTCCTCCTCCTGCTTCATCACTTCCTTCAGTCACACGTTCACATCTCCTCCTCAGACTCTTCTTATGTTCTTCTAGAAGCTGCTGCAGTCCTGATGAAGAACCCTGGTCCTGCTGCTCCTCACAGACATCACTGCTCTTCTTCTCTCTGTGGACACCAAGAAACATTTACTCTGAGCAACACGACACACAGCAGAGACACAGAGATCCAGCTTCAACTCTCACACTGATTCAGAATAAAGAACTGAATCTGAACGTCAGCAAAACATCTCTCACTCTGGTTTGGAGGAAACAACAGGAAACAAAGAGTTTCTTACTTTGTGTCTGAAGGTCCAGGTTCAACACTGAAGTCTGGTGGAAAACGTTTGGACCAGTCCCTCTTCAGAGACAACCTGCTGGATCCTGAAGACTCTGCTGTGTGTCTGCTTCTGTAAACAAACAAACAAACAAAAACACGCACATGATCTGAAGTTATTAACCAATAAATAACATTTTACTCAAATTTAATAAAAATTCCGAAAAGTAATTAACTACCTGTGGTAATCCATACTTTTACGCTTTTATTAGTAATAACCAAATGTAAATCCCAACACATACATGAAAAACTGAAAAGTTGTGACACTTTTGTCATGTATATCTGTGAATAAATGATTATTTTGCTGTCAAATTCCTTTTCTGTGGTGTTTCCTTGTTTTATAGAAGGAAACTATTGTTCAGATGATTGAAGCGTCCCGAGATCAAAAAATATGACCAACAGAGTCACTGTTTTACTTCAAATGTGTTTTTCAGAAAAAAACTTGTTTTCTCCATTTTTTGCTCAGAGAGACGTGTTTTTGGTGAAACCACCCGATGTTGTACTGATGATTACTAAAGAACACTGAAAGGTACAAACCAGCTGTTTTTCTAATGAAAGAAGAGAGTTTACTCTTTCATGTGATAGTTTCAGTGTTTACACAATCCTGGAACTCAAATATTCTGAGTTTTGAAACATGAGTCAAAATTGAGGGTTTGGCTGATCTGAAACCAGCTGGCAGCGAAAGACTTACAATGAAACAATGAAGATGAAAGTGAAGCCCCCCCCCCCAAACAAAAAAAGGTGAAACTTGTGTGTAAGTCCAGTCTTGACTTCATTAAGGGACTCTGTGAACGGAGGCAGTGAGGCAGAGCTGAGAGCTCAGTGTGTTGAGTGTGAGCTCACGCTGGAGCCACAACTGTGATAAGAAACAAAAACATCCTGCATTAGCAGGACAACCTCAATCATTTTCTCATAAATATCAGCTTCTTCGGACACATCCATCATAGCTGCTGTGTAAACTCCAGCGCTAAAATATCACATCACTCAATAACAGCGTTTTCTCTTTTTACATTCAACACAAATTCTTCTATAATTGTTTTTTTTACCCATTTTTCAATAAATTCCTTCTAGAAATCAGACACCAAAACAGAATACAGCTAAACCAATACCATCTTGACCACACAGACATTTCTTTGCAGCAACAGAGCACATTGATGAAGCTGGGTTTGTCAGCACACGAGCAGCCATCAGGTAAAAACACAGCGGAGAACAGGACACAAAGATATTCAATCCTCGGCTCACATCCAGTTACTCCCAACTACTTTCTGCTTTTCACAGAACAGATTTTCTTCCCAGAGACCTGAAGATTTCCTCTCTTTTTAGTCTCTGTGTTAACTCTGTTGCGTCTTCATGTCTTCCTCACTGACATCATGGAGGCTCTGAGGAGGTCAAAGGTCAACAGTGCACCTGGTGGTGACATCATCAGTGGACTGGTTCTCAGACTCTGTGCCGACCAGCTCGGGGGTGTTTTCCAGAACCTGTTCCAGGCCTCCATCTCCACTGGAATTGTCCCCAAGTGGTGGAAACTCTCCACCATCATCCCAGTTCCCAAGGTGAGCCCTCCCATGACCTTGAATGACCTCCAGCCCATTGCATTAACCTCCCAGGTGATGAAAGCCATGGAGAGGCTCGTCTAACAACACATTCTCTCCATGACCGACTGGCAGCCAGACCCGCTCCAGTTTGCTGATCAAAGACACAAAGGTGATGATGATGCCAAAGCCTTCATCATCCACACCATCCAGAAACACCTGGAGCTTCCTGACACACCTGCCAGGCTCCTGTTTGCTGACTTCTCCTCTGCCTCCAACACTCTGCAGCCCCACATCCTTGCAGAAAGACTTCACCTGAACTCCAACATGTGCAGCCAGCTCACACTCTGGATCCTGGACTTTCTCACTAACAGAACCCAGCAGGTCCAGATTAACAATAACCTCTCTGACGTCCTCACCACCTCCACAGGCTCCACCCAGGGTTGCCTCCTTCCTGCTCTTCATTCAGACCAATGAGTGCAGATCCACACAACCCAGATGTCTCCTGGTGAAGTTTGCAGAGGACACAGTTCTCCGGTCCTCCTCCGGTCCCACTTTGCCTTCACTCTCCATCACAACAACCGACGTATCGTTTTATTCTAACATCTCATGGTAAGTCCATGATTACTGATTATTTGGTGTTGAGATCCAGATCCTGACTCCCTCTGGTTTTCTCTGTGATGTTTATTAATATGTCAAATAACCAACAACTCAGTGTCCTTCAGTCCTAAGACTCTGAACTGCTTTGTTTTGTTGTATTTCTTTCATTTAGAAAACTCCACTGTGTTCCAGACTGTCTGTGGAGCATCTTTTCACAGCTGCTCCTTGGATCTGATCTACTCTGGTCGACTCTTTCCTCTGTGGCTCTTGAGCTCAGTGTTTGTTCTTGTGTTGCCGTGATCAGAGCCTCCATGTTGACTGTCAGTCCAATATTTTCTAGACATTCATAGATCTTCTTGATATCATCCACTTCGTCCAATGAGTGAAGCTCACTTTGAGCCAACAGAAACACTGAGAGCTGCATCTCTTCTTGTGTTTGGTGTCTTTGTGGATTCTGTACCTGGACTCTGCAGGAGCAGCTGGCGTCTCTTCCCTGTCCACAGACTCTGCTCTGTCCTCCTCTTCACCCACATCACTCATCTTCAGTCAGGCTGAGAGAGAAACCAGCAACAAGAACAAAGCTGTGAAACCTGTTGAAGACTCACTGTCAGCGATCAGACTCCTCTCATGTGGAACCAGCTTCCAGTGTCAGTTATGGAGGTTCACACAGTCTCTACTTTGAAGGTTAACACTTTTCTCATGAGTAAAAACTGACAGAGCTGGTTCAGGTCACATTGGATCAATTTTCACACACGAACACAGAGTCGCTTTTGATCTCAACACTTTGACATTTTGACATTAGAAGACAAACGTTGGACAAACTCTCACCTGCTCCTCCTCATCTGACAGTCGACTGGAAGTTGAGAGTCTGAACTCCCTCAGTTCTTCTCTTCTTGTTTCCTGGTTGGACTGTTGAGCAGCTGCTCCTCCTCCTCAGTGTTTCTTTGAAATCACAGCCTCACAGTGCAGGAAGTGTGAGACACAGATCATCCTATCAGAATAAGATCCTGTGTTTTGGATGCAGTGTGAAACAGAAAGTAAAGAGATCAACTTCATGTCACTTGAAGATATTACAGACTTTTCCATTGGTTTCTCTGATTTTCTGAAACAGAAATTACATTCTCAAAACAACAAGAACAAATCTCCAAACTGCTCTTCAACTGCTCACAACAGAATGGTGTTTCTCATTTAATCCCATTGGAAATGTCTTAGTACATGTCTTGATGTCCCACAACATCTTTGCAACTGATTAAGCACAGTAAGGCTCAATTCAACAAGTGAATAGACATGTTGATCTAAACTGATTGACTGATTCTCAGTCTTGTTCTCTCCAAAACATATCAGCATCATTTCATTATATCAGTCATCACCTGCAAAATCATCTGTTCAACTGTCAAAATGAGTCCAGAACACACTGCGATAACATGAATACCAGACATGGATCTGTTTGCATGAGGGTGAGGAGGGTGGTCAGTGAAGAAGTGAGCTCTGAAACTTGAGCTTCATTTACAGTTTTTCTCCACTGGTTTGGCTCATTTCTTAAAACCAAAATTACATTTTCAAAACAACATGGACTAATCTCCAAACTACCCTGTAACTGCTCACAACAGAATGGCATTTTTCATTCATGTCATCACATTTAAAATGTCTTAGTACATGTCTCAATGTCTCAGAAAATCTTTGCAAATGATTAAACACAGTAAGGATAGATTTAGCACAATTCCCAAGTGAATATGTCATGTCGATCTAAACTGATTGATCGATTCTCAGTCTAATGGTTGTTCTCTCCAAAACATATCGGCATGATTTCATTGTATCAGTCACCACCTGCAAAATCATCTGTTCAGCTGTCAAAATTAGTCAAAAACACACTTCAGTACCATGAATACCAGACATGGATGTGTTTGAATGAAGGTGAGGAGGACAGTCAGGAGGGTGAGGAGGGGGACCAGTGAAGAAGTGAGCTGTGAAACTCCAGCTTCATTTACACTACATTGGGCTACGTACAATTTTCCTTTCTGTTTTTTGTTTTTTTTCTTTGTTTTTTATTTTACAGTATATCAAACTCCGATGGATGGAAGTTGCTTTGTGTGTGAATAAAAAAAATATAACAGTTTCCTTGGAGAGCAATGTGTGAATCAGAACTTGGGTTCTTCTTACTGGAAAATGCTTTTTTGTCTTCATTTTCTTATACACGATATTTTCTGTTAGCTAAAAAACCCAAAGAAGAAAATAAAAACTATCACAGTCACCATTATGAATGAAGGACTGGGCCCAGGTAGAAAGGTACATGAGGAATATTTCAGTGTTCCTCTGCCCTTAAAGACAAAACACCTAAACATTTTGACTGTCAGTGCTCACACAATGTCAAAAGGACAAAACATTTTGAGGACATTGATCATTTGCTTGAGAAAGAAATTTAGTTTTTCCACCTGAGTGAACTGTTTTGGAAGAGATCTGATCTCTGACAGGTGAACCGTGGTGTTTTGCTGAACTGTCCAGTTGGTTTTTGACAAGAGAACCAATCGGCCTCAGAGAGTACTTTTTGGCTCCGATGTCTCAGAGGAGAATGTGCTGAATACAGGGGCGCCTCAAGGGACTATTTTATCTCCTTTGCTTTTTTCTATTTATACAAATGCTTTCCAAGTTTGTGATGAATTTTTTAAACTTTTTAAGTATGCTGATGACATGGCGCTGGTCGCCCTGTTACAGAAAGGGAACACTGTGACAGATCGTTTGTATTTTAATCATGTGTCTTTAATGCAAATGTGGTGCTTGGATAGTTTTTTAGAAATTAATGTCTCAAAGACAAAGGAGCTTATTGTGCATCATGATAAAGAGGTATTAGCACCTGTTAAAATTTTGGGTGAAACAGTTGAGACTGTTAGTAACTTTAAATACCTCGGCACATACATTGACACGAAACTTGTTTTTCTTGAAAATACTGATTTTGTTTTTAAGAAGTGTTCGCAGCGTCTGTACCTTCTTCGAAAGCTGAACAGTTTTGGGGTGAGTCAACCAATCCTCGAAACAGTGTACAAAAGTCTAGTGGAGAGCCTTCTCACTTTCAACATGCTGATGTGGGACGGGAACCTCAGCGTGAAAAATAAAAATAAACTGCAGAGGATTGTGAACCGGAGCTCAAAGATCATTGGACGGCCACAGAGAGCTCTGAGCAGTCTGTATGGGGAGCGGTTGGGAAATAAGGCGATGAACATCATAAATGATATTTCCCACCCGTTAAACTCTGAGTTTGAGCTACTTCCATCGGGACGGAGGTACAGATTGAAAATGGCTAAGAGAAATATTTTCAAGAACTCTTTTGTGCCAAATGCAATCAAAGCGGTTAACTCTTTATATGGGTAATATTCTTGTCTGAATTGTTTCATGGAATGCAGTGCCTTGTTCTGTCATGTGCCAATGTAAAGTGTTCTTAACATGTTAATTAATGTGGCTGGTGAAACCAAAGACAAATTTCCACCTCGGTGGACAATAAAGTATTCGTATTCGTATTCGAACCAAGAGAACTGAGAACATCTGGTCTGTTTTGAGAAATGAACCAAAATTGTTGGGAAGGATCTTTGCATTCTGGAGGCTCTGACTGTTTATATGGGAAAGAAATGAAGCTTTGAAACATGATTGAACAGTTTTGAGAGAGAGATGAGCTTTTACAAGTGAACTATGGTGTTGAGTTGAACTGTGAGACCATTTTGCCAAATGATCTTCAAGTTGTGAAAATGTAATTTCAGTTTCAAGAAATAAGCCAAACCAATGGAGAAAAACTGTAAAGCACTGTAGGCGACATACATTTTTCATTTTTTTTGTTTGTTTGTGTTTCTTGCAGTATGTTGGACTCTGATGGATGGAAGATACTTTGTGTGTGAATAAAAAAACAATTTCCTTGGCAGTATGAATGCAATGTGTCAAAACAAAACTTGAAGGTTTTTCTAACTGTAAAGCACTTTTCTGTTTTTTCTTATACAATATGTATTCTGTTAGCTAAAATAAAAAAACAGCACAGTAACCATTGTGAATGAAGGACTCAGACAGGAAGGGAGATGAGGAATATTTCAGAATTCTTCTGCCTTAATGATAAAGCATCTAAACATTTTGACTGTTCGGGCTCACATGATGCCAAAAGGACAAAGAATTTTGAGGGCATTGACCATTAGCTTGAGAAAGAAATTTAGTTTTGACACCTGAATGAACAGTTTTATAAGAGATCTGAGCTTTGACAGGTGAACTGTGGTGTTGAGCTGAACCATCCAGGTTGTTTTTAACAAGAGAACCGAGAGTCTTGAGAACGTCTGGTCTGTTCTGAGAAATGAGCCAAAGCAACTGAGAAGGATCTTTACATTTTGGAGGCTCTGACTGTTTACATGGGAAAGAAATTTATCATTGAAACATGAGTGGACAGTTTTGGGAGAGAGATGAGCTTTTACAAGTGAACTATGGTTTTGTGCTGAAAGTAAGACTGTTTTGCCAAATGATCTCAGAGTTTTGAAAACATAATTTGTGTTTGAAGAAATGAGCCAAACTAATGAAGAACAACTGTCATATTCGCAGCAGGCTGGTCAAACAGCCGACACGCCTCAGAATCACGACTGCTTCAGAACGAGGAAATGTTGAGCAGCTCAGGAATGCAGTTCAACATGAAGATCAGGACCAGGGATGAATAACAGAGGCTCCCTGACAGCAGTTACTGCAAAGTTCAACAACAACAACCAACAACTCAGAGACCTTCAGTCCTAATTTGAACTCTTTGATGCTGATTTTAGATTGTGGAATTCATCTCTGAGTGTTCAATGTGTTGAAACGTCATTCCAAGTCACCAGTTTTTATCAAAGCCACACTCGTATCACACAAGAAATTTTTTCCGACTTCTTCCTGAAGCGCTGAAAACATCCTGACCTCACTGAATGGCAGAATCACACTCCTCCCAAACCTGTTTGGACCTCTGCTGCTCAACAATGAGTCAAGAGTTTGAATCGAGGCCAATAGAAACACTTCACTGTTTTCAGTGACTCAGAAATTTAAATATGGAAGAAGAGTCAAACTGATCATAGTTAAAAAAGGGAGAGCCAGCAAAATAAATGATTCAGAATTTGTAAGAAAAAAATAATTTACAAAGCATGTTTTTGAAAAACAAAAATGAGTAACACGTTTTTAAATCAAATGTCACATCATTCCATAGTTTAACTCCAGTGAAGAAACATTTCCCTCCAACACCTTTGTTCGCTTTAAGCAGAACAAACTTGGAAACAGCTCACAGGTCAGACTGAGTCTCTATCAAAACTCCTCCTGAACAGAATCTGGAAGTGAGTTTGCTCTGAACATCATTTGGATTATTTCATCATAAAGAAAGTTATCAACTTTCTTAATACACGATTCAGCAAACAGTGGAATTACTGGGAGCAGATTCATTTGCTCTGTCCATGAAATGTCTTCCTGATTTCTATGAAATATTGATGGTATTTAACCTCAGTTCTTCATGTTAAGACATGTGAGGAAGAATAAGTGAACAAAACACACACACACACACCTTTTAATCCAAACACTTTCACATCAGAAGACAAAAGTTGGACAAACACTCACCTGCTTCTCCTCTGACAGTCGACTGGAAGCTGAGAGTCTGAACTCACTCAGTTCTGACTCACCTGGATCACCTGAACACAGCAGCTCACACCCTCACAGTCCAGGAAGTGAGACACGAATCAGCCAATCAGCTGCAAGCCTCAAATCCAGAACAGTCTCAATGGCCACGTTTACATGGGTCAAAAATCCTCCTAATAATCAGATTGGAAGCTGATTGTAAATGTCTCATATAAACACCTGAGTGACTCCGCTTCACTTGGAGCAGATGATATTTCGGGTTTGACGAGGCAGCCGACTCTAATCAATAATCTGTGAAATTGTTTTTGTATTTGTTCACATGTTTATTTCCATCCTCAAAGCAAAGAGACACATTGAAAAGTGAAAAACACTTGTTTATTTATTTTAAATTAAGTGAAAATAAACATCTCTGTTGTTTTTGTCGATACTTCTGGTGAGGTTCACTCAAGGAGGAGGGTTGAGAACTGGGAGGAACCAAACCAACCTCAAAAATAGAGCAGACAACGCCACCTGAGGAGTCCCACCCCAGGAAGGAAAATACCAATTTCCAACAGATCACACAGGTTCAGTTGCTTCAGGAAGAGACGTGGCTCAAACTGAAATCAATAACATTTATTAAATAATTAAATAAATTAGAATCAACAATTAAATTGATGAATCCCTGGAGTGCTGAGGAATCAACCTTAAAAGAAAGACAGTGAATCGCAGCGAGGTGCACAACTATTTACTGAATCACTTCAATGCTGTTAACATTAAAACCATTCCACTGCAGGCAGGTCCAGGAATACGGTGACCGTCGGAGGAGGTCCGAGTGGATGGAAGCTGCATGGGGCACGGTGGCCAATTAAATGCCGGGATTACCACACAGCAATCACTCACCCATCCACTCTCTGCCACTTGTCCTTTCCAGGGTCGCGGGGGGCCGGAGCCAATCCCAGCTACTTCAGGTGAGGGCGGGGTCACCCTGGACAGGTCGCCAGTCTGTCGCAGGGCCAACACACAGACAACCATTCACACCAAGGGGAAACTTAGAGGGTGACCAATTAACCTGACATGCATGTTTTTGGACCGTGGGAGGAAGCTGGTGAGCCCGGGGGGAACCCACCACACATGAGGAGAACATGCAAACTCCACACAGAAAGGCCCCGAGCCCCAGCCGGTACTTGAACCCAGGACCTTCGTGCTGTGACACAAGAGCGCTAATCACTGCTCCACTGCCACCGTGCAGCACTCATAAGGTCCCAAGTAAACCACGACAAACGGTGAAGGAGGAAAACCACACAAAGGCCGAACCTCTCCCAGCCGGTAACCTTCTCCACTGTTGATGACCGTCACTAAACCAGTTGACTCAAGTTCTAAACTTAATATATGTTTAAAAACAACTAAATCAAACTGAAGAAACAAGAAAATGAAAGCAAAACCAAGACGAAACAGCAGCAGAGAAACTCTACAAAAGAAAGGACATTACACATTAAGAAAAGAACCATTGATGGCGCGATATAAGCCACACCTTGATATGTTTTGTACCTGACATCCCACACTCTGCCCAACAGACACCAGTATCAAGCAAACCAGACTGTCCAAGGCACGTTTTCAAAATGTGCATATTAAAGGAACTCCTGAAAACATATGAATTCCTTAAAATAGTCCTAAAAGCTGCCCGACCTCAGAGTCATGCCATGCTGGCACAGGTGCCTTAAAGCTCGTGTCCGGAGTTTTGAAAGAGAGAGGTTTTTTTAAATCCAACGTCTCCAGGTTCCGCCCTCCCTCTGCTTTCATGAGCGAACAAGCCACGCCCCTTTAATTGTGCTCACGCATTACCTGTGCAGTAAAAATGAGAGCCTCCGAGTCCTACAGCATCCTACATGTTTAGCTGTTTACGGTGGATGTTCAGCAGACAGTGGATTTATCCAAGGTTAGCGTAAAGTCTCTCTGGCTGCAGGCACACATTGATTGACAGCATGACAAAGCGGAAGCTCAAAATCTATTGGCTGAAGCTGACCGGCACTTTTTCGGATAACATGAGACGAAGGCGGAGCTCATAAATAAATGTGAATATTGCTTTATGCTAATATTATATTGTAGTATCGAACCAGGCTGACACATTTAAGCTCTGTTAAAAAATGATACATTCATTGGAAACGAACAGAAACTCCGGACACGAGCTTTAAATACTCTCTGGTTGGGCCATGCCAGGAGCTGCCTAATTTCCCGATGCATTCAAGTACAAATTGGAAAAATCCCAAAAATCCAAATCCACTTTATTTATACAGCACATTTTGAAAACAGACAAATGTCTACAAAGTGCTGCACTCAAAGAACAAAGTATAAGAAAATACAGAGAGTAAAACCATAAAATGAATAAAACATAAAAAAAAACACCTAGAATTAAAAAATAATTAAAAAATAATTAAAAAAGATGAAACAAATGAAAAGACACAGAGGACCACACAACTCACGTGGTGTTAAAAGCCAGGGAATAAAAGTGGGCCTTAAAACAGAAAAGACAATATCCCCATGACACACTCACACTATTTACACACTCATCTGACATCATTCCAACACACAATGTGATAACTGAGGTTGTTCTGAACAATAAAACATGAATGACTTGATTTTATTTTGAAGACTTGAGATTCTGACCCGATAACGCCAAACGAATCAGATTTGATTCATGAGTTTTTCAGCCTTCTACATGAGCAGTGTGATATTTTTTTCCCCCTGATAAACCAGATGTATGCAGTCAGATACGTGCAGTGCACAGATAATCCAACAGGGGGCAGTAATTCACTGATTAGAGGGGCTTCCAGCAACACCACAAGGCTGCCATGACTCCAGTTGGACACAGGTGGTTTTTGAAGAACTTTGTCAAATTTGAAAAGGTTAATGCAAGAAAAACATTCAAAGTTTTCACTGAAACATCAACAGGAACAGTCCCTGAGTTGATGCAGTGTGAAAATATTGAAAATTTCATAATCTATGTTTTAGTAAAACGATACACAGAGACCAGAAGGACAAACACTGGTTTTAAAGCCTCAGTGGTGAAACTGCTTGCAGCGTACCACCTGAGAGCTTGTTGAGCTGCTCAGCGTTCTCCTCTCACAGCCTCACTGAGAGTCAAACTCTGGATCTTTGTTCTCACACCGGCTGTTTAGTACAAACCTGCTGAAAGCAGCATGGACTCACTCCAACCATCTACTGACCTCAGAGTCTGCAGGCTGCAGTCTGGACTCTGCTGGAGATCAACCAGCTGCTGCACATCTGGATCCTGCAGCTGGTTCCTACTCAGGTTGAGCCACGTCAGGAGGGAGGGGTTGGACTTCAGAGCTGAGGCCAGAGAAGAACGAGAAGATGGTGAAGGTGTGTGAATGTGTGCGTGAATGGGTGAATGTGATCCTGCAGTGTAAAGCGCTTTGGTCTCTGCAAAATGCAGATGAAAAAGCGCTATATAAGTGTAGTCCATTTACCATTTACCAAGAACAGCTGATCTTTGACAAACTGCAGTTCCACAACCTGAATAAAGAGAAAGAAGTTAAAAACCTTTTTAAACAAGGTTTCAATTGACCTTTTAAATTATTCCTATTTTAAATGTGTTTATTTTGCTGCATTGTTCATGTGAATTGTAGGTCATTTAATCTATTTTACTGTTTCGTATCTGTTTTACTGATGTATTTTCACTCTCAACTGTTCACCTTCTCTGCTGCTGGGGGTTCTGTCCATGGGGCCCTTTGGCCCGGCTGGTTGGGGGGCTCCCCACCTCGGGTGCAGACGCCCCCGGCAGCAAGACTGACTTTTTTTTTTCTTTAAATGATTGTTTTACAGAAGAAACACCAAAACTATGCTCCTCTAAACTCTCCAGCTGAATGAATGAATGAAGAAATCAAGCAGTGTGTGTTGCTGAAAGTGGGCGGAGTCAGTTTTGGGGGGAAACCTGCTCCGGACCAGGTTAGTTTCAGTCTGTCACTGCAGTGACTGACTGAGAGGTTTATTTCCCTCTCTCTGTGAAACAGGTTAGATTTACCTTCTCTGGTTGGAGTTAGCTTCCACAGTGAAATGGAAAACTGTTTCCCTCATTTCAGGGTGAACGGACTCAGAGTTCTCCCAAAGCCTACTTTGTGAAACGGACCCCAATTCGTTATAAATGCCAAGCAAAGCTGGCACCTCGTCTCCCAGGTGAGCAGGTGGTCACCCGAAATTTCTGCAGGAGGGCCAGAGGAACGCTGGCCCCCAGATGGTCTCTGGAACCTTTTGTTGTGGTCAAGCGGCTGAAGGAAGACCAGCCAGTCTCTGTCCCTCTGCTGGAGGGTAAGGAAGCACCAACACACATGCTGCACCGTCATAATCTCTGCGATCATGTCCACTAGATGTGTTACAGGACAGCAGGGAACAAGCTGAGGAGATGGAACCAAAGGGAGCCGGAGAGTCAAACCAGCCATCAACACCTACTTGGTGGCTTCCAGGCCTCATTATGAACTCTACTCAGCAGCCAGCAGCCTAAGAGACCCAGCTCCGGCCGAACCACCTGAGCCTCCAGAAGAACCCCCAATGGAGAGCCTGACCACCTCCATCACTCCCAGCGACCTCACTTTGGGTTACCTCCGGTCAGGAGTCACAGTGAGTCACTGGTCAGGACGACGACTGTTAATGGAGGGAAAACGTCAGTGAGATGTCTTCATGCCACTGCACGATATGCCTTATTTTAGACGCATGTTTCATTGGAGTTTGTATCAACTGATTGTTTGAGACTGGTTTTATGAATGAAGGCACAATGCATGCTGGGGACTGTGGATAAGAGGACTTACTGACGGACCACGCCCCCCACGAAGCTCACGATTGGTGAACACAGCTGGGGTGCAGCTTAAAGCGGGGAAAGATGCAGGTATCTTTTCATTTATTCTTGCATGTGTTTCACCGCAATTTTACTGGTTGTAAATAAATTCTGTGAAGCCGCGCTTGAGTCCTCTTTTAACAGTGAAATCATTCTTTGGGCTGGAATTACAAGAAGCACACACACCGGTGTGTGACTGAACAGATTACTACACAAGCCTGTCGGATGAGCTGTGATTTTAAGTATGAACTGACAGATAATTCCTGTTGCTGTTTACGTGTTCTATCTGCTGTTAAAACGTTAACCAGCCAGTAGCAGGTTCTGTGAGGAAAACAGGTTGTTTCAGTGTTTTTCCATCACGCTTTACCACACCCACCTCCATGTTGATCGCTGCTGTCATTAAGAACAAGTGTATCCTGCAATACTTTTGTCTCTTTAATTATTTTAATCTATTTGAGATCAGTTGGTATTTATCTTCTTTTGACATACTTAATTTGTCCTTATTTTGTCGATGAAATTTTTTGTTTCTTTTGTTGTCCGTAACAAGCGCGTGCACATTGTCTAAATGTAAGCGTGGATTAAGAATGCAGCTCAGAATGAAGAAGCCTCACTGGCAGGACACCATGACCGATCACTCCCTCACCCAGACACTCCCATCTGCTTCCCACTCAGCCTCACTGACATCTGGTCTCAGCCGTGGAACTCGCTCCATCTCCCCTTCACACTGTTCAGGAAATCACTCCCAGAATGCACTGCAAACTCCCCTTGATACTCCGGCATCATCTCGAGCTTCTTCATTTACAAAGTTAATTTTTAAAGTCAGATTCAAGATGCTGCTGTCCATGAATACGGATAAAAGACCTTCAACAACCTTCATCCTGCAGACTGAAGCACGTCGTCTCTCTGTGGATTTCCTGGGCTGCTGGTTGAGGTTGACGGGAGAAACTGGCTGCTTGAATCTGAGGACAAATCCAGAGTATTTTCCTTTCCTCGCTAGAAGAACAAAACACATCCAACCAAGACAGAGGGCTCAGTGAATGAAGAAGAAGCCAAAGAATCCAAACTCAGCATGTTTGTGTCAAGGCCAAAATAAAGTTGGGACCTTTGTTTACCCAAAATGCTTTCAAACGAGACCTTCTCACAAACTGCACACCTCCAGTTTATGACAAAAGCTTTCATTTCAAAAGCAGTAGTCCACCCTGACCACATCAGAACGGCTTTAACAATGATATAAAAGCATGTGTGTTTCATCTCACTGGTGCAGTCTGAGCCGCTTCCTGGTGTGTGGACTGATCATCCAGTGTGGTCAGGCCATCAGCTGAAGGCAGCAGCAGATGGAAATCCTGCAGAGGATTCACCTCTGCACTCTGAAGGAGCGAGGAAGTCAAACCTCATCATCCTCCACACACCACAATACGATGAACTCAGAAATCAGAGTCACCAAATCTGCTTAAATTAGATCAAAATGCTTCTGCTGACTTGTGGTCTCACATCAGCTGAGTGACGTCCCCACTGTGGAGAGGAGGCCATCTACTCAACGTTCTCATCACGAAGGTCATCTTCCACATCCCACTGAACTGAATCTGCCTCATCTGCTTCTGTGTGGAGTGACTGAGAGCTGCTCGCTCACATCAGCGGTTTCAAACAAGGGATCCGGTGAGGTTGTGTTTGTGCCCTGCCTTTGGCCTGTTGGGGTTTATTGAGAGGGATGTGACCGACCTGGAGCTTGTGCTGTTACAGTCTCAGACACTGCTCTTTGTCTTTCAGATCTATGTTGAATCTGTAAACAAATAAGAAAAACAGAAGGTTTTAATGTTGTCGTCAGCAGCAACAAATAAAACCACAGTCAGAAACACATGAGTCACGTGAAATTTTATTAGTGTGGAAAAAAACACACACATGGCACAAAGCAGCTCTTAGGACTGATCTATCAAATGACATTCTTCTATCATGTAAATGTAAAATCAAAGCAGCTTCAGTTTGGTTTGTTCATGTCGTCTGTCAACAGTATCATCTAACTGAACCTTCTTTCTTTAAAAATCACAGATGTCAAATGCAAAGTCCTCAGCTCACCTCTTTGTTGAGCGTCCGTCTGGGAAAACTAGATCCTTTCCCATTTCTTTCTTTCTTATTTATTTAAGGCCATATCAATACAATTTCACACAAAATTGACACATTTATAGTCAATTTTCCAACATTTAAAGTTAGGGTAGACGATGTTGTCCAAAAGCACATTTTGTCATCCTGAGTGAAATGCTCCTCGCCCCCTGGGAGAAGTCAATACATTATGTGGACGGAAAAGGTGCTGAAAAAATCTGACCACTGTAGCGCCACAGGACTGTAAAAACGCCGACCAACCGTATTGCGCGGACCGCTCTTCAGGAACCAATCAAATCCCTTCGCCGTTCTGCCAGCCCCCTGCGCGTGCATTTCAATAGCGTGCACTGGCCCTGGTTCAGTGCACGCGCGCGTTGCCAAGGCACTCTCGGCGCTCGCGGCTCGCGTGAACAATAGAACGAAGCGGAGCGGCGCGCTGCGCTCCTCTGCTTGTGTGCTGCAGTCAGAAAGGTTAATAACATTGGAGGCGATCACAAACTCCCTGCGTGTGGCGCTTCCGCGTGCACGGCGTCCAGTGCGTTCGCTCCCAACGGGAGCTCCTCCAACGGGGTGGGAGCTGGGCGGAGCCTTGGGAGATGCTACATTCGTTTTCCAAGATCGTGGACCCCAGCTTTAATCAGCATTTGTCTTTTCCACCCCAGCATGTCTTGTTCCTCCACCATTCCTGGTCCTGACTTGCTGGTTTTCATTCTTGCCAAAATGAAATCATCCAGTTTCCATCTTCCTGGAGGTCTTTCATGCTGAAGTATTTCTCCGTCTTGTCGTCACTTCACCTGTCGTTTGGAACTCACCTGGGGCCTCATTTCCAAAACATGGTGCAGGATGCAGACGAAAAGTCGACCTCCGCCAGAAGAAAGTCAGATTCAGAAACAAAACACGCCCTCCTGCTCACAGTCATCCCTTTAGAACTCACAGCTGGCTTGGAGAGCAGCTGATGGATTCTCCTTGTATTCCGCCCTGGACACGCCCACTCTCGACCATATATGGTCAATGGAAATACCTCCTGAATCTTCTGCCTGCTGATCATGAATCGTGGCAGAGAAGACACGGAAAATTTAACAGAGACTGAAACAGAAGTGGTTGTGGGGTAGAAGGAGGCAGGAAAATGATATTTGGTGAAGACAGTGGAATCACTAACAATAAAAAACCAGATGGCAGGAGGCTGTCAGCTGCTGTTGTGTCCTCAGAAGCGGTGGGAGACGAAGAGGAGACAGGTGTCCAGTTGAAGTGTCCTCTATAGAAAGTGCTTCACTGCTGCGGAGCTACAAGTCCGTGTTGAGGTATCAGCTCAGATTATTGATCAAACTAAATGTGGGTTGTTATGATCCTGTTTTGATTGGTAAAGATCTACGCCTGACATTTCTATCAATCTTCAGGTACCAACGTGTTTTATTCTGCAGGTGTTTGTCACCTTGCAACAGTTTTAGTTACTCAAATGAAAGGAAAACATATTTACCAATATATTTCTAAGCAATATATTGTAAAATCTCCAAATAATTTCTGATTTCAGTATATTGTAATATACTGGAGAATATAAACTACTGTATTAAACCTCATATATGGGGAATATACTTTAGATTGTATTAAATGATATTTTCCATTATACTGCAATATATCTAGTGGGCTGATGCAACATGACGTTTTATCAAAATAAAGAGAAGGAAAAGACATTGTCAGGGAGCTCTGTTAATACAGAAGAGCAACACGTAATGTACAGGATAGAACAAAAGGACTAATTTGGGGAGAAAGCAGATATGGGAAACACTTTTGATCAGAGAAACTTCATCATGACCGCGGCACGTTGTCTCCTGTCACCTCTCTGCACCAGTGCATCCAGAGAACATGGAGAACCTGAAGAATCCGTATCCTGACCAAGACTGAGCTGCAGACTCTGACAAATCAGTGAAGCCATGATGAGTAGTGTGTGATCTCTGTCTGGAAATGCAGCTTCATTAAAGATGCTGTTAAAAATAGACATGCTGCTGTCTGACTGTAGAAGCTGCGTGAAACCTTGAAAGTCTGATAAGTGATGAAACTCAGTGTATGAGATGAATCTGGCTTCAATCCTCCACCTCACCATCAGTGCAGTCGGCTCGTCCTGTGTCTGAAATCACCATGCTCCAGAGTTACAACTGACAGAGCGTTGTGCTCATGATCACATCCAGTCTTTTTTTTTAATCTCATCGTTGGCGTAGGGAGTGGTTTACACCACTTTCAGGACCCATTCAGCACAGGCGGCAGCAACACTTGTAAATGAGGCCCCAGACGGTCCCACAGTGCGCCCCTCCACAGAATGTCGTGAAGGCCCATCCAGGCTTTTTGCTTCTGCGTATCGGTCGACTGCATTATGATTGGGCAGACTGAACACGTTCACTCCTCCATCATCTGGATCACCGGTGGAGTTTCTGAACATGAAGCAGCAGAGGACCAATCACAGCCCTGGAGGTCTGAACACTTCTCTCTGTGTTCAGCTCCCTTGGATGGGTATTTCCAGTTTATTTGGAGAATTTAAGTAATTAATATAATTTTGTCCCTCAGTTTCTGTTTCAGTTTTTCTGTAATAAACTGGATATTTTACTCAAAGTGAGGAAGTATTTAAAGGAAGAAAAGCCAGCAGTGCTGATGTGAGCAGTAAAATATTAGACGGCGTCACTTTTAAGAGTATTTCAGCTGATTTCCAGAGTCAGCGCTCTCAGAGGAGAGAGGATCACTTCAGATTAACGACACACACCCAGCAGATCTGTCCATCCCACCGTGCTTCCACCACACAGCAGCCGGGAGGCGCCTCCGAGTCGCCCGGAACCTGCAGATCAGGGGGTCCGAGGGGGGAAACCTGGACCCAACCCAGGAAAACACAACCAAATCAGACAACGTCAACAACACAACAACCTGGACCCAGCATCAGACCAGCATAAAGTCTGGACCGAACCACTGAGAAACCCAATGAACCGGGTCAATCAGGCCCGATACCGCAGGGAGTATTCCTCAGAAAAGATCCCCGAAACAAACCAATGAGTATTACTGTACATGATGCCGTCCATCAGCATCACATAAATCAGCGGCGGCAACTGGTGGGACAAAACTGGCCCGTGAACAATAACATCTGTCGCTCCAGATGATTTTGAAAATCATTAGCAGCTGTTTCACGGAGGCAGTAAGATCCTCCATTGACTTTTATCCAGGTCCTTCAAACCTTCCTTCATCACCTGTTTGAAAACCTCTGAGTCCGTCAATAACCTGTTGTGTTGTGCTGTGTGAGCATCCTGCTGCTTTCAGGGACGCTGTTAGCTTAGCTATCAGTGTCTCAGTCAGCTTAGCTTAGCTGTTAGCCACTGGGGAACTTGTGAGTTTTGGACGATTCGTTCATCCTCCAACATCACGAATCGGGACGCCATCTCAACTTCTGAGGTGGTGGAAAGGAGATTTAACCGCTGAGCGTCTCAGACAGAACGGGAGGCTGTCAGTGACGGACAGTTCAGTTCTGAGAGGAAATATCCATCAGCGGCTTTGTTCCAGTCGGTTTAATTTCTGGGTTCAGCGTGGCTGTTTACTGTTCTGCGTTTGTCTTGTTTCCTCATCATCCTTCTGTTCAGGGATTGTGTTGCTCACAGCGGGAGTGTGAAGGATGCTGCTGCTGACCACTCTGCTCTGTGCCGCGATGCGTTCGAGCCCCAGAGTAAAAATCACATTCTTTTCAGATCAGAGGTCTCGTCAAACATTGATAAATTTGCACAGTCAGCACTTTTTCATGTTCGTTTCAAAGAAGAAGTAGTGATTCACAAAATTGAAATGTTATTAAGTTGTTAAATAACGGAAAGCGGAAAAATAGTTTCAGAGAATTTACTTTCCACATTTCACACACATTTGCCTTAAAGGTGCCTTCAGGAGTTTGCACGTTTTATGCGAAACAGTGCCCCCTGCAGGCCTTGGGCGTAATGCAGCTTAGTGAAAAACTCGTCCCTGTGGCTCGCGTGCACGGAAGAGGAGGACTCCATCTTCGCTCGTTTAGTAGCGCTCAAGTAAGATTTAAGTTTCTTCTACCTGGTGGAGTCTGTGTGGAGCTGTGGCAGTGCTAGAAGCCAGTCTGTTCTTACTTTCTGGAAGCTCCTGCTCAGTTGTTGCTCACTAAGCATCTGGCGGAGTAATGGCAGACAAAATGAAACCGAACCAGCCGGAGCGTGCATTACATCATTCCTTTCAAATTCTCCCCAAAAAAGTGCTGGTGCCGGACCGGCACTGTGACTTTCAAGTGACATTTTAGCGCTGTTAGAGGTACTGGTAATGAATATGTCAGGGCACATTGTACACATCATTAAAATGTGTAACATATTTATGGTGGAAAATAAGTATTTTTAAGGTTGTAAAACTCCTTAATGCACCTTTAAAAGACAGTTTGTGAAACAAGTTGGTGATTAAAGACAGCAGCCACATTCACTCCAGGCTGCCAGTGGAAGGTATTTCCTCATGCAGCTCATTAACGTTTTCCTTTTCTGTTTTTTTGTTGTTGTTGCTTTTGACTCCACAGAGTAAAGCAGTAAATAAAGAAATTATTGTAACAGCCTGTAATAAATACAAGTTCCTGTTTTAAACCGTCAAATTTCTCATCATTCTTTTATTGTTCAAGATCGGAGAGCTGAGATCACAATGAAAACATTTTTAGCTGCGATGAGGCAAACTGTGACCACTCTAGTGAGAGCACGGAAGAGCAGCAAAAATATTCCAAAAAGCTTCGATCATGAGAAACATGATATTGAACAGGCCAAAAATGGAAAAAAAGTCCAATAGTGAAGCAGCAAATCATGAATATTCCTGGAATCTTGACAAAACATCATCAACATTTAAATTGTATCAGGAAGAGAAGAGTCCAAATGAAGTCTGAAATGTTCGTATTTACAACTTCAAGTAGAATATTTCAACTTAAAAAGACATTTCTTTGTTTAAAAGGACTTCAGAAACGCTTCAGATACTGTATATTTAAGTCCACAATGAAGACTGCAGACAGTCTCCAAGATGTGAACAGATGGTGTATGATAGGCCTGCACAATATATCGTTTGAACATCGCCATCGCAATGTGCACATGTGCAATAGTCACGTCGCAGGATGTGCAATATTTTTTGATTATTATTATTATTATTAACTTTTGTTTTGCTTCGTAAAAGCAGCAAGGTGCTCCATGCTCTGCACAGCTGCACTCTCTTCCTCACCGCCCCCCTCCCTCCTCCACAGCAGAGAGGAGAGGGGAGGGGCCGCTCTCAGGTACACTCTGAACACAGGCGACATGCAGGAGGAAGCGACGAAGGATTTAGTCCTCAAAAGAAGGTCAACATCCAAAATTTGGATGTATTTCGACTGTAAAAAAAGATGATACAGAACAAAAAAACGTTCTCTGCCGACAGTGCCTCGTCGTGGTTGCCTCAACACGAGGTAATACGTCAAACCTGTTGGACCATTTGAAACGCCATCACAAGCTCCTGTATTTCCAGGACAATTACAGAAGCCTTTGCGGGCATAACACCGTATGATAGGATCTCCAAACAGCATCGACAAATCATGGATGCAATAACTTTTTACCTAGCAAAAGACATGGTGTCATTGAACACAGTGGATCATTAAAGAGGGATATAAAAAAATGATCCGCACGCTCGACAAGCGGTATGAAACACCACGTATTTCTCTCAAGTGGCCATCTCCCCAAATAAAGCTATTCAGGTCATCTGGTGAAAATTCTTCTATTTTTAATATCGCATTATATATTGCAATATATTGCAAGCCCCCAAAAAATCGCAATGTCAGTTTTTTCCAATATCGTGCAGCCCTAATCTGATTTGATGTTCGTGGTTTTATGTTTGTGGCTCTTTTCTGTCCTCTCCCTGCTCTGTGTGCTGAGATTTAGACATATGTTCTCATGTTTGAGGCTTTTGTTGCTCGGAAGCTTTAAAATCTCCAAAATGTTTCCACATGGGAGATTTTATTTTATTGTTTTTCAATCTGAATTCAACACATTTTCTGGACGTTTCTGATCTTTTTGTGGAAATAATCTACCTGTGATTGTAAATGAGCACATTTCAGACTTAATTTCCACTCTTTTCTCTGACATGATAAAACCTGATCATAATTCCACACAACAGAATTGACTTGATTTGCTGTTAGATTGTGTCCATTTTTATCCCTTTCCTCCACTACCAGCTCTGTGTCTTGTATTGTTCCGTCATATTTGTTCATCTCAGAGTCTCCCTGCAGCTTTAAAGCTCTAAAATGTTTCTCTGGGAATGAAGTGGATGTTTTTAATAACACATATTGACACTTTTATTCCATTTTTGGAGTCTTCTCAGGGACGTTTTCCATTCTTGGGCCCAGATTTCCACATTTCTAACCTACTTTTCCTCTGAATTCTGATCAAATCTGATAATTCTTGTGATAAAATACATCATACACTAGGGCTGCACGATATTGGAAAAAACTGACATTGCGATTTTTTGGGGACTTGCAATATATTGCAATATATATTGCAATATTAAAAATAGAAGAATTTTCACCTGATGACCTGAATAGCTGTATTTGGGGAGATGGCCACTTGAGAGAAATACGTGGTGTTTCATACCGCTTGTCCAGCGTGCGGATCATTTTTTTAAATCCCTCTTTAACGATCCACTGTGTTCAATGGCACCATGTCTTTTGCTCGGTAAAAAGTTATTGCATCCATGATTTGTCGATGCTGTTTGGAGTTCCTATCATACGGTGTTATGCCGGCAAAGGCTTCTGTAATTGTCCTGGAAATACAGGAGCTTGTGATGGCGTTTCAAATGGTCCAACAGGTTTGACGTATTACCTCGTGTTGAGGAAACCACGACGAGGCACTGTCGGCAGAGAACGTTTTTTTGTTCTGTATCATCTTTTTTTACAGTCGAAATACATCCAAATTTTGGATGTTGACCTTCTTTTGAGGACTAAATCCTTCGTCGCTTCCTCCTGCATGTCGCCTGTGTTCAGAGTGTAGCCTGAGAGCGGCCCCTCCCCTCTCCTCTCTGCTGTGGAGGAGGGAGGGGGGCGGTGAGTGCCGAGCAGGAGGGAGGAAGAGAGTGCAGCTGTGCAGAGCATGGAGCACCTTGCTGCTTTTACGAAGCAAAACAAAAGTTAATAATAATAGTAATAATAAAAAAATATTGCACATCCTGCGATGTGACTATTGCACATTTGCACATTGCGATGGCGATGTTCAAACGATATATTGTGCAGGCCTAACACACACACACTCACATTCCAACACACTCACACCCTCTCACGCACACGCACACGCTAACAAGCACGCGCACGCACACGCACATACACACACACACACACACACACACACACACAGACACACAGACACACAGACACACACACACACACGCACACACACACACACACACACACACACACAGTCCATCCTACCCCAAACACACTCACATTCCCGCGTCATCCAACTGTCACATCCTGTGGGAGACACCCCCGGAAGGCAAGGGAACACCGAACCCCACATCCAGAACCCCCCGCCACCCACAACTGCCGCCCCCACCCCCCCACCCCCCCGCCGCAGACAGGTATGCACCCCCCTGAGCCAGCAGCCCCCCAAACCACAGCCGCTCCAAACCCCCGGCCTGTGGGGAAAACAACAGCCCCCCCCGCCCCACCCCCCACCAGAAGGAACCTGGAAACGGGGGCGCAGAAGACCCCATTGCCCTCCCTCCCCCCCCTCCGTCTCTTGGGTGTTGATGGGAGTATATGTTGTTTGCGATTAAAATTTGAGGGTCAGTAACCACACCGTGCCGCGAGTGAGGCCAAACGAGCAGTCTCATCCACCTGAACAGCCCCACCCCCGACACAGCGCGCCAAGACCCCCCGATGTGTGTGTTTGTATGTATTTGGTCGTGTTAGATGACTAAGTGCAATTAAGACTGAGAGGCGAGCCACTGAAGGGTGCAGTGATTGGGGCCACTTAGATGGCCCCCTCCACCACACCCAACTTGATAAGCCCGCCTCCCAAAGCCCTACGTGTGTGTGCATGAGAGCGGGGGGAGAGGGGGGTCCGGGGATGCCGCAGCTGTATCAGCTCTGCTGCTGGGGGTTCTGTCCATGGGGCCCTTTGGCCCGGCTGGTTGGGGGGCTCCCCACCTCGGGTGCAGACGCCCCTGACAGTCATGACCTGTGACCTTCCCAGTGTGGACGACCCCAAATCAAAGCATTTTCTAGGATCTTCAGTGCCATGCCATATCTCGTTACTGTGTGTGTGTGTGTGTGTGTGTGTGTGTGTGTGTGTGTGTGTGTGTGTGTGTGTGTGTGTGTGTGTGTGTGTGTGTGTGTGTGTGTGTGTGTGTGTCTGCATATGGAGTATTGAAGGGTTGGGTTCTCTGTTTCGGTTTTGCTTTGTTTAGTTGTCATCTCGTCATGGTTGGAGCTTGTTTTCAGCACTTTGTGCTGCTTAAAGTGTGAAAAGTGTTTGATAAATAAAGTTTGACTGATCGACGTCAACACAACAGTCACACACCTCCTCATGTCCACACACACATCAGTAACCTGCTGCTGAGCTCAGTCCACTCTCTCACTGCAGGATCAGAGTCTCAGATCACAGCTGCTGACAAACATTTCTCCTTCTAGAACAGTAACAGACAGTCAACTGACCCCAGATCCTCCAGACTGCAGAGTGGACTCTCCAGAAAACCACACAGCTGCTCAACTCCTGAATCCTGCAGACGGTTCCAACTCAGGTCCAGAAGTTTCAGATGTTTCAGGAGGGAGGGGTTGGACTTCAGAGCTGAGGCCAGAGAAGAACAGCTGATCTCTGACAAACTGCAGCTCCTCAACCTGAATAAAGAGAGAAAGAAGTGAGATTAGAGACAAAGTCTGATGTTGAAGTCATTGAGAGCTGAAGAAGGTTCAGACTGGAAGAGTTTAGAAATGTAAAGTCCAAACAGCTGAAGCCTCCAGGAGGAGAAGAGCTCTCATCAACATGCTGATCACTAACATGCTGCAGAGCTCAGTCCACACACACACACACACACACACACACACACACACACACACACACACACACACACACACACACACACACACACACACACACACACACACACACACACACACACACACACACACACACACACACACACACACACACGGCAGCAGCTTGCAGGCACAAAGACACAATTTCCGTGGGAATCGTCTGGTATTATACTTTGATACTGTGATACTTCTTCTTCTGGGCTGCTGTAACAGTGAAATTTCCCCACCGTGGGATCAATAAAGTTTTATCTTATCTTAACTTCTCTTGGTTTTCTCCTCCTGAGTCCAGCTGTTCCAACAAACGTGCGGAGCATGAAGTTCATGTCCAGAAAGAAGGAACAGTATTTTTTATGAGCTAAAGATGGCGTGGTCCCCGAAAGTTGGAGCCAGATCAAACGATAGTCGCTGTGATCGTAAACCAACCAGAGGAAGCCCATATGGAAAAGATACAGATAAATCTTATAAAAAAAATATATATATATATTTCCTTTGTCTAAAACTTGTATGTAAAGCATACAATAGTGAAACCAGATATAAGATCCTTGGTAAACCCTTGGGGCGACAGTAGCTCAGTTGGTAGAGCAGGTCGTCTTATAACCGGAAGGTTGGCGGTTTGATCCCCGCTCCCACAGGCGTAAAACTGTTGTTGTGTCCTAAGGCAAGACACTTCACCCACCTTGCCTAGTAAGAAAGTTGTGAGAGTGAATGGTTGGTGGTGGTCGGAGGGGCCGATGGCGCAGATTTGCAACCTCGCTTCCGTCAGTCTGCCCCAGGGCAGCTGTGGCTACTATAGCAGTAGCTTACCACCACCCAGTATGGAGTGAATGAATAATGCAATGTTGAGTGTCCTGAAAAGCGCTAAATAAAATGCATTATTATTATTATTAAATTTGAAGAAAATGAAAATTGTATTGGTATATATATATATGGTATTTATCAGAACAATATATGACAGTAATGTTACGGACAATATTCTTAGTAGGAAAATGTAACATCAACCCTAAATAAGTTGGATAATCATCATGCAAACTGAACTGTTGCAAATATTATCGGAAATATTTACAAATTGTACTTGTGGTGCAACAAATGTGAGACATTTAAATAGACAACATGATTCAACAATGAAATTACAGGAAAACACATGATTGAATAAAAGCAGGTTTCCAGCTCATCATGACAATGGACTTTTTTTTTTTTTTTTTTGCTAAGTCTTGCATTTTTACAACATTTCATGAGCAATTATATCCAGTAATATTCATTCCATTCTTCCTGTAGAAATATTTTTAATTTTGCACAAGATCAGCAGATTACATTAGAAGCTTGGTCACCAAGAGATATGAATCCCACATTGGGTGGACCAAGGGCAGTCACCTCAGTGAACCTTCTATACCCCTTGGCATGCTGGGGTCCTTGTCTCATTTCATTGCAGAAATCTTTAACTTCTGCTGGTGCATTTGTCAAGAACTGCTTTGCTAAACAGGGGAAAGCACGGGATAATGCCACTTGTTTGCATATTTGCTGTGGCTTGACTACTTTTTACTTGTTTTAGAAGGTAACCGTTGAAATCTTCAAACATGAAGGCTGAGTGAGTCCACAGAGGACCCCAGTGTACAACGCTTTTGCTTAAATGCAGTAGAGAAACTGCAAAGAGATCCAGTCTGGAGCTGAGCACACCACCACTGCCCCCCCAAAGTTCTTCGCTGTTCAGGCCCGCTTCATCATCTGCAGATTCACTGCTGTCACCGTCCAGCTCCACATCAGAGTCTGTTATTCCATCAAGAAGGGACTCCCAGTTGTCCAAGGTAATTGATTTGTAAAAAATAAATAAATCTACTTCATCATCTACTGCTTCTTAGATGTACATGTATGAGTATGGACGATGTAATTTTTGTGTTAATGTCTTAAATCAAGTCAAATTTTATTCAAACCCTCTATACTCACTATGTCTCCTTGTTTAAACAGGTGGAGATCCGTCCTGGGACTGGAGTCATGACAGAGAAACTGGCCTGGGCCTACGCAGTTAATGCAAATTCGGCTGCAGTATTTGTGAGGCGTCTGCTGACTGCAGTCCTCCCAATGGAGATACTGCTGGTGAGCAGTCGTCGTGGCGGGAAACGAGGCAGAGGAGATGCTTGTCTACCTCTGGACAAAACTAAACTGGATGCCATCTGCAGTAAGTCTTTAACCTGGTATGTGTTTTGGCTTTCCATTCATGGTTAGCACTGAGCTAGTTTAGTTTTAGTTTATTTGTTCAGCAGAACACAATTAAGGCAGAGCAAGGAGGGAACGAAGCCCAAAGGGCTTGTCCAGAGTTCCTCTCCCTGACTTATTTCCAATGACAAATAAGCTGACAAATATAAATGAGGAGTAATGCCACAACATCGATCACTTTATACTCTTCCAGTCTTATGAAATATACATTTCTTACTGATAGACATAAATATATATCATAAGGACCAATTCCAAGTAATTAAATTTCTTGATTATCTAATGAGTTGCAGCACTACACCAATACAACCAATAATAGCGTGCAAATCAAGTAACAATACAACGTGAGTAAAGAACGAAAAGTTAGAAACAAAAAGTAGTAATACAAAAGGAATTTAAAAAAATCATAATAAATTGATTCTCAAAATTTATATAAAGAGCATTATCAAAACAAAATCGTAAAGAAAAAAGAAATGTGTGTGTATATATACGTACATATATATATATATGTGTGTATATATATATATATATATATATATATATATATATATATATATATATATATATATATATATCTTTATATGTATGGAGTGATAGAAATAAAACACATAATTTAACAAAGTATAACACCAAATGCTTTTGAGGATGCTTAAAGCAACACTGAGGAACTTTCAGTTTTCGTTGATTTTGGCGGCGCCAGTGGACAAAAGCGGTAGTGTTTTGCCTGACCGAATACTACAGTTCCCATGAGGACTAGCGCGTGGTGTCGTAAATTGCTGCTCCCGGTGGCGTGCTGTCGGACTGAACTCGCCTTCATTTGTTTCCAGTGGCTGTGTGAAGGATGGATAGCAACGAGGTAATGAATCTAAATTAATCTAATGGTGGCTAAACAATGTTATATCGTGATGTGACGCATGCCGTAAAGCAGTCCGCACATTTGGAGCTTTTTAGTGCGCAGGGTTCCTACCACCCTCCTCACAGCTGCTCAGTCCAAGTGAAAGCAATACTGACGCCCTCAGGCAGTGACAGAGGGGTCATTCAACTAGCTGTAAGTCGAAGTATCATCAATGTTTTATTAAGGTTGAAAAGTTCCTTAGTGTAGGTTTAAGTAAGATTTTATGGGAATACTAGAGCTAATTTTAACTGTTTCATAAAGAGTGAGTATGAGGTTACAGAGCTAAGTGTAGGACTAAGACCATTCCAGAGCCTGGGGCCTCTGTAGGAAATATCGTGTTGTTGAAGAGATGTTCTTGTGTGAGGTAAATGGAGATTGTTATTACTTTGCCAAGTTGAATATGAGTGTATGTTAGATGTGTGAGTGAAAACATTATGAAATGAATCTGGGAGCTCACTTTTATTGTAAATGAATTTGTGTGAAAATAAGCAGACTTGATAAATGTTCAATTTGTCAATGGGCAAGACGCTGTATTTTCTGAAAAGTGGTGCAGATGGCGCATATCTGCTGGAGTTTGAGATGATTCTCAAAAATCTTTTCTGTATGACTATCAGCTTATTTCGATATGAAGGATAAGTAGATGCCCAGATGATATTGAAATAGTTCAGATACGGAAATATAAAACTATAATAATAAAGGGTTAAATGTGTTGTAGGAAGTGTCAAATGATAAATCTTCCGAAATATCCCAAGCATTTTCATAGACCGCTTACAAACATGATCAATATGATTTGCCCAATTTAGCCTTTCATCTATCATTACCCCAAGGAATTTTACGGTTTGTACTTGTGTTATCACAAGACCATCTATGAAAATTTTGGCTAATTCCTTGGAGTAAACCTTGTTTGTGTTACAAAATACAATGAAATTGCATTTTTTAACATTTACTGTAAGCCTGTTGAGTTGAAACCATTTTGAAACCGAGAGTAAGTCCTTATTCACCTGATCAATCAATATATTAAAGGGGCACAGCGCAGTTTTAAATATTAAATTATCAATTATTCACACCCACATATGTTTTCACCTTTGCCTGATGGGCAGCAAGAGCTATTTTTGCAAGATCGCAGTCGCTCCTATTTTCCTGTGCAGGGCACTGAAGGCACAGCAATATGAGTGATTCGGGTATGAATCGCTCTGAGCCTGACGTAATACGCGCTCCCGCTGGCCTGGTAATCCTTAAGTTTCGATTTGTCCGCCATTACTCTGCCAGACGCTTAGCAGCAACAACTGAGCAGTACTGAGGATGGAGCTTCCAGAAAGTAAGAAAAGACCGGCTTCTAGCACTGCCACAACTCCAGCACAGACCCACCAGGCAAAAGAAAGTTACATTTTACTCGAGCGCTGCTAAAAGAGCGAGGAAGGAGTTCCCCTCGTGCTTCGCGCTCGTGCTTAGATTCACAGACCGGGAGCAAATATAAAATATTACCGGGAGAGCGGACAAATGAAACTTCAAATAGATCTGCAGATGAACTTTCTTCTGTTGATTCTTGGTTTGTCAGCAAGTGAGCAGCAGCGTATTTGCGCAGCGCGATTCATTTGAAGTGTGGAGGAGTGGTGTGGGTCTCCTCTCTGCTCTGACTGCAGCAGGGGGCGCTGCTGAGACTGGCCGCCTGTGAGTGCTTTGGGACGGGGGAGGGGCTCACGCAGCACCCGCTGCTGGTTGAGGACAGCAGAGACGTCCTGTCACGTCTCCAGAGCACCAGAAAAAGTCGCGAGATTTGTCGCTAGTCGCTTTTGACAAAAAAAGTCACCAAGAGGCTTTGGAAAGTCGCCAGATTTAGCGAGAAAGTCACCAAGTTAGCAACACTGCCGCCCCTGATCCCAGCAGTGTTTGAGTCCGTGTCCACGGCGGCCATGTTCTTCCTGTTCGGCAACGCGCATACAGCGTCAATTTACGTCACATCCCCACGATTGTGTGGGAAATTCGGACCGAACAGCAACAAATTATTTGGCACAGCCTGTATAAGGCAACAGACAGATACGCGGATTGGCCTGTTATTTTAGGTTTTTAATGCTTCACGACCCATTAGTACTGAATAAAGTGGAAATGCATGTGTAGTTTTTCACAAATCTTGCCTTAAGTCCCTTTAAACTATTTTCATATATTTAGTCAATTAAGTCCTGATTATGTTAATGGAGCTACAAAATATATATAACATATCAAAGGTGGTGGTGAATGACAGCAAGCTATAGTTTACAGTATATTTACACTGATGACTGGAGTTGTTTAAAGCTCGGGTAGACGATGTTGTCCAAAAGCACTTTTAGTCATACTGAGTGAAATGCTCCTCGCCCCCTGGGAGAAGTCAATACATTATGTGGACGGAAAAAGGTGCAGGAAAAATCTGACAACTGTCGCGGCCAAAGGACAGTAAAAACTCCGACCAATCGTACGGTGTGGACCGCTCTTCAGGAACCAATCAAATCCCTTCGCCGTTCTACCAACCCCCTGCACGTACATTTCAATGGCATGCACTGGCCCTGGTTCAGAGCGCGCGCACGTTGCCAAGGTGCTCTCGGCTCGCGAGAAAAATAGAAGGCAGCAGAGCGTCACGCTGCGCTCCTATGCACGTTGTGTGCGGCAGTCAGAAAGGTTAATAACATTGGAGGTGATCACAAACTCCGTGCGCGGCGCTTCAGCGTCCAGTGCGTTCGCTCCCAACGGGAGCTCCTCCAATGAGGTGGGAGCTGGGTGGAGCCTTGGGGAGATGCTACGTTCGTGCTACATGCTAGTTTTCCAAGATCGCCGACCTTTAATGTGGTTTCAGCATGTGACTGAACCAGATGCTGTGTCTTGACGCAGCATATGTGTTTATAAAGTTTTGTTTATCGTGTTATTTGTTGTGCATTTTCAGGTATTTTTTTAAAAATGTATTTATTGACTGTAGTATAACTACTCACGATACCTAGGGCAAAACAAGAGACCTTAATTTTCTTTTTTGGAAGCCATTTCAAGATAACATAAGATAGAGTATGACAGAGAACTTCCAGGATATAACATTGTTGTATTATTCTTCTGTTGGTTAATAAAAATTGTTCTTTTATTTGGTTAAAATCTTGGTCCTGTGTTTTATTGTCCAGGTGAGGTCATTCACTCAGGCTCAGTGTGCAGCTCGCCTCCTGCTGATCAGACAGACAGACTGGCTTATTAAGGCAATGTTAAGATGATGAAGAGGAGCAGGAACTGTTGGGAGCTGCTTTGCAGCGTCAAAAAGCGTTACTGCTACCTGTGATGCATGTAAAATAAACTTAAAGGGACTTAAGGCAAGATTTGGGAAAAACTACACATGCATTTCCAGTTTATTCAATGCTAATGGGTCGTGAAGCATTAAAAACCTAAAATAACAGGCCAATCTGCGTATCTGTCTGTTGCCTTATACAGGCTGTGTGCCAAATAATTTGTTGCTGTTCGGGGTCCGAATTTCCCACGCAATCGTGGGGATGTGACGTAAATTGACGCTGTATGCGCGTTGCCGAACAGGAAGAACATGGCCGCTGTAGACATGGACTCAAACACTGCTGTGATCAGGGGCGCGCAGTGTTGCCAACTTGGTGACTTTCTCGCTAAATCTGGCGACTTTTAGCGGCTTTTTCTGGTGCTCTGGAGACGTGACAGGACGTCTCTGCTGTCCTCAACCAGCAGCGGGTGCTGCGTGAGCCCCTCCCCCGTCCCAAAGCACTCACAGGCGGCCAGTCTCAGCAGCGCCCCCTGCTGCAGTCAGAGCAGAGAGGAGACCCACACCACTCCTCCACACTTCAAATGAATCGCGCTGCGCAAATACGCTGCTGCTCACTCGCTGATAAACCAGGAATCAACAGAAGAAAGTTAATTTGTAGTTGTATTTGTAGTTTCATTTGTCCGCTCTCCTGGTAATATTATACATTTGCTCCCGGTCTGTGAATCTAAGCACGAGCCGAGCGCCCCCCCCCGCACCCCCCCCTCCTCCATACAATCGGATAACTGCATCCACTCAAAGTCCACAAAAAACACCATGAAGAAAAAAAGGACTTTGTCAGCGTTATCTCACGAGTCCAAAAAACAAAAAAAAAGACCGAAGCCGCAGGCACCCAAATAAATATTGGATATGCGTTTGATTCATGGAGGGAACTTCAGCTGCATTTGGGAGTGAAAACGATGCTTACAAAAATCACATAATATGCGCTGTGGTCCTGCAGTAATCCGCGACGTAGTAAACAGTATGAGCATCCCTGGTGCAGCGCTGTGAAGACGGACTTTCTGTAAAATGTTTGTGCGCGCTCCCGTGCCGCCTTGGCTGGTGGCTGCAGTTACCCGCAGCGCCTATAGCGGCAGCACTGAGGCAAATTTTGAAAAGTTGCCTTAAGTCCCTTTAAAAATATATACTTTTTTTTTTAAACGTGAAAAGTATCAGAATCGGTATCGGTATCGGTATCGGCGATACTGGCCCAGTAATTACTTGGTATCAGATCAATCCCAAAATTTGGAGTATCGCCCACCCCTATAGCTGGAGTAGAAGAAGTCAGTCTGATGCTGCAGTCTGTGGCTGTGTTCAAAACCGCATACTGCCTACTACATACTTCCACACCCATACTGTCCATACTGCATACCCAGTCCATCAGACTGTATACAAAGCGTTTACACTACAGCATACTACATAATAACCCACAATGCATTGCACTCCTCCCTGAGCCGAAATCGACCAGCTTAAAGCTGATTTCACTTTAGCTCTAAACTCTTCAAATATAGAACTTTATCGAGATTTTTTTTTAAATTAGGCGACAAAGTGGTCGTTTAGAGTCGCGGGTGTCGTTTATTTGTCCGAATACCAGCCGTTTATGATTTTGTTCGGACAAATTCGGCGAAATGTAAGCCAGCCACAGTGAGCAACGCACTTCTGGTTATTTTCACAAAATAAACCACCCCTTTCCCTTTCTCATTCAAAAAAAGTGATAAATCTGTGCTTTTACTTTGAAAACAAGATAGACCCTCCAGAAAAACATGATTATGCGATCGCATGAATTCACGCATAAATCACCGTTTTGCCGCTGATTATGCAGGGGCCACATATTTTCCAAAAGGGCGCATAATTCCCGCAATAATCTCACATTTACCGCAAAAAAAAAAGAAATGATCTCACTTGAAGTGCTGTGACGTTCAATGAACAAGTCGTTCGTTTGAACGGCTATTTTAAGTGAATGATGAGAGCCGGATCACAGCTGTCTGAAAGCCTTTCCTTTGTGCAAATTGTCCACGCTTCCTTCACGTGTCTCCTGACTGTCTCCTGAGTCCAGCTGTCACCGCTGCCTTTATGTGAACGACCAAGTTTCAGTTATCCGCAGCAGCTCCAGTCACCTGAACGCAGCAGCTAGCTCGCGGAGGAGAAGTGTCCAGAAACCGGAGCGGAGCCGGTGTTTTGGAATCACTGGTTTTGTCACGCCCCGTGCCCCTCCAGCCATGTGGGGGCGCTCTGGACTGGTTTTGGTTTTGTTTTCCCCATTTTTACATGCCCTGTCTCTCCTGCTTGTCTGTTCCTCATGTTCTCCTGCCTGGTCTCCTTCCTCGTTAGCGCCCGAATGTGCCTCACCTGTGTCCACCTTATTTAAAGCCTGTATCCCTCACTTGTCCTTGCCAGTTCGTTGTGTGTGTTGTCCGTGTCCCTGCCCGCACCTCAGCTTGTTTGCGTTCCTGTTAACCTGCTTTTCTGGACAATAAACCAGCTCAACTCTCTCTGACTGCCTGCGCGTGGGTCCTCCCTCCTGCACACGTGACAGGTTTCCCTATTAACTACCGACTGGGTTTCTTTCACGTCCCTTGTTGCTGATGGATGTTAAAAACCAGACAAAAAGCTGTTCAGACCTTTAATGAGTCTGATTTCAACACCCGCTGCTGCTAGCAGCAACAGCAGGAAGTGCTAAAGGAAGTCAGTCACCAGTTAGCAAGGAAACCAGTTCATTTGAAACACCGTATGGAACAGTTTATTCACAGGTTTTAGCAATTACACACACACACACCCACACACACACACACACACACTGTGTGTTTGTGCAATTGCTAAAACCTGTGATAAAGTGTGTGTGTGTGTTCCATTGATGAGCATTGGTGAGTAACAATTTAAGATAAATAACGAACTAATATAAAATGAATGTGATGGAGTGGTGTGTGTGTGTGTGTGTGTGTGTGTGTGTGTGCGTGCCTGCGTGCGTGCGTGCGTGAGTGTGTGGGTAACCTACATATCTGGCATCTTTTCGCATATTTCACAGCATACTTCACAACTGTCCGCAATTTTACCGCATAAAATACCAAAAAAACCCGCATATTCATTCGCATAATCAAGCATTTTAGCTCGCATAATCTGGGATTTAAGTACGCATAATCAAGAATTTTTGCTCGCGTTTTTCTGGAGGGTCTAACAAGAAGCCAACCTTTCAGCAATATATCTCGCTTAACATCGCTGTTTGGACCGGTGTCCCGTTAACGGAACTGGATCAGTTACGATGCCTACCGACGGAGGCTTTTTCAGCTCTTCAACAAAGATCGGCTCGCCGTCTTCGGTACATCATGGTTGCTTTCAACATGGACTTGTTGTCAGATGTGTTTTTTTTTTTTTTTACTATTTTTAATCAATGTAAATCTAATCAGAAATCTCTAACATAACATACCTACTAGCACAAAAATTGGAGGGAAAATTATATCTAGAACCATACTCACCTTGGTGAATGTACATCATTAAGAAACAGTCATTGTGAACTGAATAAAGTTCATTAAAATAAATATTCCATCATGATGCTGCTGCTGTTGTTGCTGCTGCTGCTCCGTGCTCATCGGCTCCCGCTCTCCCGCTGTCTGTTGCATTGCATTTTGGGTAATTTCAGTACGAGCAGTAAACCCACGATGTGTACTCAACATTTCTGGTGAATGCAGTATGCATCCGGGAACTTCTTGCATACTCACAAATCGCATACTGCCAGTGTGAACGCACTGCATACTCAATAAGTTAGTATGAGTAGTGGGGAAGTACGCGGTTTCGAACACAGCCTGTGAGATCAATAACCGAGTGCACTCCTAATAAATCTTTTCCTGTTTTGCAGGTAAGCTGGGTCTTAAAGGGGCTGTATCGTGCTTCTTTAGCTAGTCCAAACCCTATTATTGGCATTAACATGGTCATAGTTTATTTTTGGCGCTAAGGAAAAGTCATTTTGTGTAAAATAAAAGATTTTCGGGGGTAATTCTGAAACCCGGAAGAGAAAACGCTCTGGCTGTGTTGGAAACCGCATACTGCCTCCTACATCCTTCCATACTCATACTATCCATCCTGCATCCTGCTTACTCAGTCCATCAAACATTATGCAGAGCATTGACACTACAGCCTACTACATAATAACCCACAATGCATTGCACTCCTCCCCAAGCTGAAATCGACCGCCGAAAGCTGATTTCACTTTAGCTCTAAACTCTTCAAATGTAGAACTTTAGAGATTTTTTTTTAATTAGGCGACAAAGTGGTGGTTTAGAGCCCGAGTGTGTCGTTTATTTGTCCGAATACCAACTGTTTATGATTTTGTTCGGATGAATTTGGCGAAATGTGAGCCAGCCACAGTGAGCGGCTCCAACACGGAGGTGTCAGAGAAGCAGAGAAGCAGAGAAGCAGAGCAGACATGAACCCCGGACCAGCCAAGGGGGGCTCCCTTGGCGGGTCCGGCACGGGGCTCAGCGCCGTGGCCGTGGCGGTCGGTTCCCCCGACCCAGCGGCCCAGCCTCCCGGCCCAGTCGGGCTTTGGCGGCGGGCGACCACGGATCACACCGCCGGCCGCCCCCGCCACTCCAACCGGCTCCCCGCCAACCCGCTCGGCAGCGGAACCGAGACGTGCGGTCTCTCCCAGCGGTCCTACGGGGCAGGCCCGCACCAAGTCAGTTCCGGAGGTCCGGCGGCCGACCCCCGGGCCCCCCGGTGCGGCGTGCCGCCCCCAGCCCGCCGGCAAGCGCAGTTTCTCACACCCTCCGGGGCCGGACCCAGAGCGCGGGGCCAGCACCGAGGTGTCAGAGAAGCAGGGAGAGAAGCAGAGCACACACGAACCCGAGCCGCCCCCCCACCACACCCGCCGGCCGCCAGGTGACACAAGCTCTGTCTGGCGCAACCGCTGTCCGTTGCGTTGCATCTTGGGTAATTTCAGTATGAGCAGTGAACACACGATGTAACTTCTTGCATATTCAAATCACATACTGCCAGTGTGAACGCACTGCATACTCAGTAAGTTGGTATGAGTAGTAGGTAAGTATGCGGTTTCGAACACAGCCTCTGTTTCACTGAAAATCCCGCCTCCCCCCCTGTGGACTTTGACTGACAGCGTACTTCAACCAATCGGAGCTTCAAAACAAATACGTCATGCGTTAGCGTCTCTAAGGGTTAGCTTTAGCTCTTTAGTTCTAGCTTCTCTGCACGCAAAGACACGAGAAAACATCTTTTCCTGATAGAAACTCACCGAGCGCAGACCCTTCAGACTCTTGCTCCTGCTTGATTGTGGCTTTCAGACGATGGTAGAGATACAAAAAGCGGCAACGCTGATTGCGCGCGGGGGGGGGGGGGGAGTTCAACCTTTGTGACATACATAAGTTTGAAGAGTTTCAAACGAGCTGTTTTCTGCCCGAAGGGAGGGGCTGCTGTAGAGAGCAGCAGACTGGAAGAGATTACTCAGACATGCGTGGATGAAGGCAAATAACGTTTTGGGGGTGGTTTTAAAGGGAAATCAACTTTGTGGCATGCTGAAAACCTTAAAAAAGTGGATTTTGCATGAAATAGCTCCTTTAAACTTTAACCAAATGACACACAGCAGTCGGGGGTGATCTTGGGTGCCCTGGAATGTTGTAGATGTTGAGTTGGAAGCCGGATTTAACACATTTTAGTTGGCAAAGGCAGCTCACCACGTTTTCATGCAAGATGGCGGACGTGTAGTCCTTGCAAAGTGCTGTAATGAGCCATAGAACTGTTTCATGTTTATTTCAGGTTTAGCTGACACGTGAGTTTATGAAAGATGCACATAACTGTGGCTTGGGCATGATTTTATGATCAGAACGGGTATGGAGTGGAATAAGTGTGTCATTTCATGTGAAGTGTTTGTAGAATGAGTTGTTGCAGTGGGAAAGCTGTGTTGAAAGTATCTCTGTGATTCAATATTGATGCTGATTCAATGGTTAAACTGAGATGAAAGCTCTTAATTGTCACATATGTATTTGAACTGAAGAAGCATTTGTATTTCATCAGTGATAAGAGAGTGTTAGCATGATCTGTGTTTATTTCATCTACAGTAAGAACAGGGTTACAGTTAGGAGAATTGATTTGAAATAGATTTAGTATAGAAACAGAGTTCATAGGAATGATATAGAGGTAAGAGAATAAAATGTTAAATAGGAATAAGGGTTAAAAGCACTGTAAAAGTGTAACTTGAGCTGAGTAAGAGTTTTTGTTATTGATAAAAGGGGTATATTGTGATTTTGATACTTCAGGACTGTAAAATATGTGATCAGATGTAACTCGAGAGTTATTGTTAGAAGAAGAGTGTCATGATTGCTGTTGTTTTTGTTTTATAGTATTAAGTACATTGCATTCTGATTTTTCTGGAGCTGGCGGAGAAGAAGTCAGTCTGATGCTGCAGTCTGTGAGATCAAGAACCGAGTGCACTCCTAATAAATCTTTTCCTGTTTTGCAGACTTTTTGCAAAATAAATATGTTCCACGGAGGATAAGTTGGCCCCTTATTTCCAACTGTGTAACATGAGATATTTATATGTGAATACATAGAAAACCCCAGACCCAAACAAAGCAAGTCTCAATACAAAATCAATCAAAATATGTGGCTCAATATGTTTTTCAGGAGCTTTTCCATCTGTGCAGGAGAGCCAGAGCCTTCCCAGTAAGCAGTGCAGCATGTGAGCGAGCTTCTCTGCTCTGAAACTCATCAAGACCCGTTTGTGCACAATGACTGATGACAGATTGACAGCCTGGGTGTCCTGGGTGGGAAGAGCAAAGTCACTTGACATGGAGAAGATTATGAAAGTTTTTTTCTACCAACCATCAAAACAGGAGAATTCATCTGATGTAAGATGGATAAACACAAAATTTATGATGTGTTCTAAATTTGCATTTCTTAAAGCTTGTGTCCGGAGTTTTGAAAGAATGAGAGTTTTTTTTAATTCAACATCTCAAGGTTCCCCCCTCCCTCTGCTTTCTTGAGCGACCAAGCCACGCCCCTTTAACTGTGCACGCGCGTTACCCGTGGAGTGAAAATGAGAGCCTTCGAGTCCTACAGCATCCTCCATGTTGAGCTGTTTTCGGTGGATGTTCAGCAGACAGTGGATATATCCGAGGTGAGCGGGGCGGCTGCTGCGTAGCTAACTCTCCTCTGCTGGGCGAGCGGCCGTGCTCTCTGGCTGCTCCACACGGTGATTGACAGCATGACAAAGCAGAAGCTCGACATCTATTGGCTGAAGCTGACCGGCGCTTTTTCGGATAAGATGGGGGTCTATGAGACGAGGGCGGGGCTCATAAATACATTTTTATATTGCTTTATGCTAATATTATATGATAGTATCGAACCAGACTGACACATTTAAGCTCTGTTAAGAAATGATTCATACATTGGAAACGAACAGAAACTCCAGACACCAGCTTTAACTGTTTTTAGTTTGTCTGTCTGTTTGGTGCAGTCTTAACAATTTAACTGAAATAAAGTTGTTGTATGCTGAATCAAAGCCGACGTTTCAACGTGTGCCTTCATCAGGGCTATGAACATGAATACTGTTTGGATTGAAAACTACATTTTGTGCATGTACACAAACCACAAGATACTGTACTATGATTTTTTTTTTTTTTTGTATTTTTGCCAGTATGTTTTTATTTAACCAGAAATGGTAAAGAACATATTTTAAAAATCAATAGTTAATATAAATGATAACACACTAAACATGTAAAGCTTACTTTACCTTTTACAGGAAGTTTTTAAGAAGGTCTATCTTTCAGTATTTGTTCTGTGACCTGCATTGCTGTTTTTATTTAACCACAAGGTGGCCCCTCCATTGGTAATGAAACCCAGGTGACAATACAAGTGACAGCTGACTGATTACTCTGTACAATGACTGACTGCCCTGATCTCTCTTTCTCTCCCTACATACACATATATATATATATATATGTGTGTGTGTGTGTGTGTGTGTGTGTGTGTGTGTGTGTGTGTGTGTGAGAGAGAGAGGGACAGAGAGCGAGCGAGCATATAATTTCATGATGCCATGGCCACCCCAGACGAGCTTTGCGTCTCATCCTGGCCACTCCAGTAAAAATGTCCTGGATACACCACGGACACAAACATCAGTTTCAGGTGTGTTGAAGTGTTGTTCATGCTGTGGGTTGACATCCAGCATGTCAACCCAGCTGCCTACAAAATGACTTTAAACACTGAAACAGTTTTGCTGTGGTGTTGATGTAATGTTTGATATATGAATGGCAGTGGGACGAATATTTTAATCCTCTAACAAGTTAATCACATGTTCAGGTTGGACTGATCTGCTGAATGTACATCCTGTAGTTTCTGTCTACATTCAGTCTGTGTTGCAGGAGCTCCTGCTGCGTTTGGAGCATGAAAGTTAGTTGGTTCTTGGCTCCCAGTGGAGTCTGCTCTGGTATCCTGTTGTTTGGGGACGGGGTTGTGGTCGCTGAGGGGGGATCTGGGTATTCTTGCTGCAGATCAACTCTTTAGTCAGTGTTTTTTCTCTCTTCATTTTTTTCATCCAAAATTTAGTTGCAGTTCCCGTTCGTATGTAAATTAAATCTGACTGGTATCAGAGCTCCAGATGTCAGATTTGTCAGTTGGATTATTAACAGTTTGGGCAGTGCGATTAAACGCTGTCGGGTGTTTTCTCATTTAAAGCAGTTCAAGCCTGAAATTGTCTTTTTGCAGGAGACTCACATGAGAAACAACGATCAAGTTAGACTGAGGCGTCCCTGGTTGCTGAGATTTTTCACTGAACCTTCAACTCAACTTAAACTGACTCCACAAAACACACTGAATCATCAGGATCTGGGACCAGATGGGTTCCCAGTGGAATTTTTTTCCAGGCCTTTTTTTCACCAACTGGTTCCCAGACTGTATTCTGTTCATGTTGAATCTCTGTCAAATGACTTTCTTCCTCTGACATTGAGACAAGCATCAGTCAGTGTTCAGTCCTGTCCCTCGTCCTCCAGGCCTCATGAACTGGATCAGTCTTGGTCAACCCCTCTGGCTTTACTGGAAACCTGCTGCTCATTTCCACATGAAAGATTTGGTTTCAGTTTAGAAAGCAGTTTAAATTTAGATCTTCCACCATATCAGCTCCACTGCTGGGAAATCCTGTGTTTCAACCTGAGTTTACTGATCCCACCTTCACCTCATGGATCAATAAAGGACTGAAATGTTTTAGGGATCTTTATAAAGATGGGATTTTCTCTTCTTTTGCTGATTTGGCCACTGAGTTCAACCTCCCATCTCTTTAGGTTTCTCCAGGTGAGGAACTGGGTAAAAGCCTGATTTCCTCATTTTCCAAAACTCCCACCTGAGCAGATGAGGAGGAACCTCCACAATTCAATCCCCTGCAAAGATCTTTCATTTAAACATGTATAGAATCATTCAGTCATATGATGGTTATTGAACTACCAGAACAAAGGAGGCTGGCAGTGTGAGATGGGTTTGGTCTTTGAGGATCGATGGAGGGAATCTGCTCGGAGTGTTTTTCATCAGACTTCCATCTGTGCTCCTCTGACATTGATACAGGTGAAGGTTGTGTTTAGATGTCTTTATTCCAAAACTGGCTTTGCTCAGATGTCTCCTGACAAAGTCGACGTCTGTGACAGATGTTCTGGTTCACCCTGTAACCTCACTCACATGTTTTTCTCCTGCCAGACTCTCAGAAAAAATGAGATTCTCCAGGCAGGGCGAGCTGAACAAATATAACAAGAAACGGCAACTATTTATTGACTTTATGCTAATATTTAGGCTTCATTCCCCCACACTCCTGCAATTGTTTATTAGGGACCGAGCCCGAGGGCGAGGTGGCCTCAACTGAGGCCACCTTGCCTGAGGGCAAGGCCTCTATTGTTCTTCGTTCGTTTCTTATTATTATACTGACACCGTATTGAAACGCAATTTTGACCCCCTAAACATGCATGAAAACTCACCAAATTTGGCAGGCACATCCGGACAGGCGAAACATTTGATAAAATGAAAAAAATTACCCCATTTGCTCTCTAGCGCCACCTACAGACTAAAAAAACCTAGAAACAGTAAAATCTCCGCCACGGCCGGTGCAAATGTCTTAGACAGATCAAAGTACCGCCAATGCGTTCGTCTGCTCGAGACCTAACAATTACGATCTGTGCACGATGACCTACATCCAACAGGAAGTCCAGTATTTCCCGATCAATGTAATAGCCAAAAGTTGCTGTATTCGACGTCAAATTTCACCCGCTAAACATGAACGTCTAGTCACTAAATTTGGCAGGCACATCCAGACACTCAAGAAATTTTAGAAAGTGAAAAAAATAACCCCATAACCCCATCTGCTCTCTAGCGCCACCTAGAAACAGTTAAATAGCCGCCACGGCCCGTAGGAATGTCGTACAGAGATCAAACCAATGCTCAGGCGTTCGTCTCATCGAGATCCAAAACTGCCCAAGAGCAATACCTATACCTAAATCCAACAGGAAGTCCGCTATTTCCCTTTCAAGATAAAATTTTCAGAAAATCACTCCTCATTTAAAAATTATCTGCTCTGAGACCACTTGTCGTAGAGATGTCAGGGTGGCGTGAAATCGTAGAGGACAAGTTCCTCTTCCAAAGTTGTTAAAAACTTTGTCAAAAGTCTCAGGGTGTGGATTTTATTAACCCTTAAAGTTTGAGTCTGAAAATCCACTTGAAGCACTACAATGGACGCTGCTACCCGCACGAATGTCGTACAGAGATCAAATTGACGTGGATGCATTCGTCTCATCGAGATCTAAAAATCTTTAATTGACAAAAATGTCCTAAATTGCACAGGAAGTCCGATATTTCCCTTTCAGTGTAAAATTTGGTAAAAAAAAATGACTCCTACGCAACGGCCCGTGGGAATGTCGTAGACAGATCAAACCAATTGCTCACGCGTTTGTCTCATCAAGATCTAAAAATCTCTCATTGACAATAATAACCTAAATCCAACAGGAAGTCCGCTATTTCCCTTTCAAAGTAAAAATCACTCCTCATTTAAAAATTTTCTTGTCCGAGACCGTTTGTCGTAGAGACGTAAAAGTAATGCACCCTGAAAGAGGAGAAGCTTCTCTACAAACGATGTTTCAAACTTTGTCAAAAGTCACACGGTGTGGATTTTATCAGCCCTTCAAAATAAAAGTCACATTTTTGGAAAAAATGGCCGCTACAGCTCGTGGGAAAGTCGTAGAGAGATAAAACCAATTGCTCATGTGTTCATCTCATCGAGATCTAAAAATCACCCATTGACACCAATAACCTAAATCCAACAGGAAGTCCACTACTGACCATATATGGGCATGCAGTGCAGTCGACAGCAGCTGTCATTAAAGGGTACATATGATGCTATTTTTCAGTCATGTCATATAGGTCTCTGAAGGCCTAAAACATAGTATTCAAGCTTGTTTACAACAAATTCATCCTTCTTTCAGAGTTTCAGCGATGTAAAAAGTCACTCTCGGAGTCCTTCAGAAGTTATTCAGGTCCAACCGATTCAGCGGGGGCCACGGCAATGGAGCAGCAGTGCGGGAAGCTCCATTGCCGTGGCCCCTGCTGAATCGGTTGGATCTAAATAACTTCTGAAGGACTCCGAGCTGCACGATGTCTGTCTGAGTGAATAAATGAGCATGTACACACCTATAAATAATGTCCAGGTCTCAAAAAACCGGAGTTGCATGTACTAACTTTCCAAAATAAAAGCAAAAAATCCTTTATAAAAAAATCCCGTATACAACAGAAAATGATGTAGAGTCATGAAAATGTATGTTTATGGAGTACCAAGGGGTTATTCATGATTATAACAGCGTGTACTGTCTTTCCAAAATAAAAGCCCCAAATTCCTTCAAATTAAAAGCTCAATTACAACAGAAAATGAGGTCAAGTCATGAAAATGAATGTTTATGTACTGGCAAGGTTCCCGATGACTGAGACTTCAGTGTTAACAGCTAAATGTTAGTGTATGAGAGATGCTAAAACCTTCACGTTAGTGTATGACAGATGCTAATATCTACATGTTAATGGATGGGACATGCTAACAACTCTCCATGTTAGTGGATATGAGATGCTAACAGCTACATGTTAGTGGATGGGAGATGCTAACAACTCCATGTTCGATGACAGGGTGCTGGAAGTCTATGGAGGAGCAAGGTTCCCAGTGACCTGGACTTCGGTCATCAAGGTACAAGGACGACCTCAGTCAGGCCACCTTGCCAGAGGGCTCGGTCCCGTCCAATGCCGCTTGCGGCTTTAATTATGGTATGTTATTTTACAGGTTTTGTTCTTATGGCCATGTTTGACACTTTTTATTGCACATTTTTTGTTTGTGTTTTATTTTGAGTTTATTCAATTTCAATTTGCTCGATATATAAAACTTGAAAAAAGGACAGGTGTACAGATGTGATTTCATGTCAGTGCCATAATGCACTGCACCGGACGGTAGAGGAGCTCAGCGGCTCCTCCAGCGGCCGACTGAGACACCCTCAGTGCAGGAAAGAGCAGGTCCTTCATCCCCACCGCTGTCAGACTGGAAAACTCCACTGTGTAGAATATGTGCAACAATCCTGGACATTTTAATATCCTGCAGTCAGCGTGACTTTATAACCCCCATAAGAAATCACTGACACTATTACACCACTCATTCTGCTGCAAGAAACACATAAATGTATGTGTTAGTATATTTTATAGTTCCTGTTATATTTTAAGATTTATGTTGTCAGTAAAGTTAGATCTTTTCTTTTTTAAATTTTCTTTTATTCTGACAACGATTTGCACTGTTACTTATTCTTATTTGTTATTTACACCTCTCATCACTGTTTGCAAAGCCCTCTGTCCTACGAGCACCTGTAAATCTATGTGCTGTGAAATTTCTAAAGACCATTCTATTGTATTCTCATATTTTAGTGAGCTTACCAATAAAAATAGATGAAACAAAATGATTCTGACTGATTTGATCTTTGTTCTTTTGGAGAGCTGAACTGATGTGAACACCAAACAGAAGCAGAGTCCAGTGGAGGACGTGTCAACAGCCGAGGTGACTGGACACAAAGCCAACAAGTCAAGAGTTTGCAGTTTGTGACCATTTGGAGCTCCAGCTGGGAGATCAGTGACAGTTTGATCCAGGAGAGATCAGCCTGCTTTGAAAGCTGAAGGTCAACATGGAGCGTGTCAGAGGTTCAGTCAATGATCCACTGCAGCAACTTTCTTCTTCTACCAAGCTTTGAAATGTGGAGCTGCACACGGCTCTGCCACAGTCACAGGACTGAAGCTCTGAGAAGAAGATTCAGTTTCTCCTGGAGATCCTCAGAGTGGATCACTCTCACATCAGCCTGAAGTCTGAACCTCAGTGTCAACACAACTTTCACACAACAAAAACTAAACATGGAGTCTGACCTCAGAGTCTCCAGACTGCAGAGTGGACTCTCCAGAAAACCACACAGCTGCTCAACTCCTGAATCCTGCAGCTGGTTGTCACTCAGGTCAAGCAGATCCAGATGGAAAGGGTTGGACTTCAGAGCTGAGGCCAGAGAAGAACAGCTGATCTCTGACAAACTGCACCCCCTCAACCTGAATAAAGAGAGAAAGCAGCAGAATCAATGAGGAGGAACCAACCAGATGTGTTGATGGAGAAATGAGCAGCTCCACATTACTGTGTCCTGATCAATGAGCTGTTCTGTTGTTGTGGATCTTCATCACTCACATCATCCTCATGCAAAACTCAGCCACACCTGCTGATGAGGACCAGAGGGCGGGTCCACATGACACCAGCTTTAAAGTCGTAGCATTGGCTCCCTGTCTGCTTCAGGGTGGATTTTAAGCTTCTTTAACTACTTTTTAAATGTCTTAACGGCCTTGCTCCATCTTATTGATCCGATCAGCTTTGACCACATCGACCCTCGTGGATCCTGAGCTCCTCCAGCAGCTCCTCTGATCCACATCAGAAGAAGAACAAAAACTCACAGTGAGGCAGCTTTTAGCCACGATGGCCTCCATCTGTGGAACAGCCTGCTGGAGAAGCTCAGGACTGCAGAGACTGCTGGGAGTTTTAAAAGAAGGTTAAAGACTCACCTTTTAAACAGGCTTTTAATTGACCTTTTAAATTCTTTAAATTCTTTCCATGTTATGTTATTGCTGCTTATTTGCTGTATTTTTCATGTCAGTTTTAGGTAATTTTAGTATTTCAGTTTTAGATCATATCTATTTTATTGATGTATTTTCACTCTTTTAAATGCTCACTTTATTTTATTTATCCTAATTTAGGCCTTTTATTCTGTTCTTTATTGTTTTTTATACTTTTATTACCCCAGTGTTTCCTCAGGGGGTCCAGTATATTGGGGGTTCCATGGGGCCCTTTGGCCCGGCTGGTTGGGGGGCTCCCCACCTCGGGTGCAGACGCCCCCGACAGTCATGACCTGTGACCCCTCCCAGTGTGGACGACCCCAAACCGTGCTGTTTTCCAGGATCTTCAGTGCCATGCCATATCTCCTTACTGTGTGTGTGTGTGTGTGTGTGTGTGTGTGTGTGTGTGTGTGTGTGTGTGTGTGTGTAATTGCGTGTGTCTGCATATGGAGTGTTGAAGGGATGGGTTCTCTGATTTGGTTTTCCTTTGTTTAGTTGTCGTCTCGTCATGGTTGGAGCTTGTTTTCAGCACTTTGTGCTGCTTAAAGTGTGAAAAGTGTTTTATAAATAAAGTTTGACTGATCGACGTCAACACAACAGTCACACACCTCCTCATGTCCACACACACATCAGTGACCTGCTGCTGAGCTCAGTCCACTCTCTCACTGCAGGATCAGAGTCTCAGATCACAGCTGCTGACAAACATTTCTCCTTCTACAACAGTAACAGACAGTCAACTGACCCCAGATACTCCAGACTGCAGAGTGGACTCTCCAGAAAACCACACAGCTGCTCAACTCCTGAATCCTGCAGACGGTTCCAACTCAGGTCCAGATCTTTCAGATGTTTCAGGAGGGAGGGGTTGGACTTCAGAGCTGAGGCCAGAGAAGAACAGCTGATCTCTGACAACCTGCATTTGTCCAACCTGAATAAAGAGAGAAAGAAGTGAGATTAGAGGACAAAGTCTGATGTTGAAGTCATTGAGAGCTGAAGAAGGTTCAGACTGGAAGAGTTTAGAAATGTAAAGTCCAAACAGCTGAAGCCACCAGGAGGAGAAGAGCTCTCATCAACATGCTGATCACACACACACACACACACACACACACACACACACACACACACACACACACACACACACACACACACACACACACACACACACACACACAGGCACAAAGTCACAATTTCCGTGGGAATCGTCTGCTATTATACTTTGATACTGTGATACTTCTTCTTCTGGGCTGCTGTAACAGTGAAATTTCCCCACCGTGGGATCAATAAAGTTTTATCTTATCTTAACTTCTCTTGGTTTTCTCCTCCTGAGTCCAGCTGTTCCAACAAACGTGCGGAGCATGAAGTTCATGTCCAGAAAGAAGGAACAGTATTTTTCATGAGCTAAAGATGGCGTGGTCCCCGAAAGTCGGAGCCAGATCAGACGATAGTCGCTGTGATCGTAAACCAACCAGAGGAAGCCCATCTGGAAAAGATACAGATAAATCTTATTAAAAATAACTTTTTATCTCCTTTGTCTGAAACTTGTATGTAAAGCATACAATAGTGAAACCAGATATAAGATCCTTGGTAAATTTGAACAAAATGAAAATTGTATGATTTGGGTATTTATCAGAACAATATATGACAGTAATGTTACGTACAATATTCTTAGTAGGAAAATGTAATATCAACCTAATCATCGTGGAAACTGAACTGTTGCAAATATTAACGAAAATATTTACAAATTGTACTTGTGGTGCAACAAATGTGAGACATTTAAATAGACAACATGATTCAACAATGAAATTACAGGAAAACACATGATTGAATAAAAGCAGGTTTCCAGCTCATCATGACAATGGACTTTTTTTTTTTTTTTTTGCTAAGTCTTGCATTTTTACAACATTTCATGAGCAATTATATCCAGTAATATTCATTCCATTCTTCCTGTAGAAATATTTTTAATTTTGCACAAGATCAGCAGATTACATTAGAAGCTTGGTCACCAAGAGATATGAATCCCACATTGGGTGGACCAAGGGCAGTCACCTCAGTGAACCTTCTATACCCCTTGGCATGCTGGGGTCCTTGTCTCATTTCATTGCAGAAATCTTTAACTTCTGCTGGTGCATTTGTCAAGAACTGCTTTGCTAAACAGGGGAAAGCACGGGATAATGCCACTTGTTTGCATATTTGTTGTGGAACAGCTTGACTACTTTTTACTTGTTTTAGAAGGTAACCGTTGAAATCTTCAAACATGAAGGCTGAGTGAGTCCACAGAGGACCCCAGTGTACAACGCTTTTGCTTAAATGCAGTAGAGAAACTACAAAGAGATCCAGTCTGGAGCTGAGCACACCACCACTGCCCCCCCAAAGTTCTTCGCTGTCCAGGCCCGGTTCATCATCTGCAGATTCACTGCTGTCACCGTCCAGCTCCACATCAGAGTCTGTTATTCCATCAAGAAGGGACTCCCAGTTGTCCAAGGTAATTGATTTGTAAAAAATAAATAAATGTACTGCATCATCTACTGCTTCTTCGATGTACATGTATGAGTATGGACGATGTAATTTTTGTCTTAATGTCTTAAATCAAGTCAAATTTTATTCAAACCCTAAATACTCACTGTGTCTCCTTGTTTAAACAGGTGGAGATCCGTCCTGGGACTGGAGTCATGACAGAGAAACTGGCCTGGGCCTACGCAGTCAATGCAAATTCGGCTGCAGTATTTGTGAGGCGTCTGCTGACTGCAGTCCTCCCAATGGAGATACTGCTGGTGAGCAGTCGTCGTGGCGGGAAACGAGGCAGAGGAGATGCTTGTCTACCTCTGGACAATACTAAACTGGATGCCATCTACAGTAAGTCTTTAACCTGGTATGTGTTTTGGCTTTCCATTCATGGTTAGCATTGAGCTAGTTTAGTTTTAGTTTATTTGTTCAGCACAACACAATTAAGGCAGTGCAAGGAGGGAACGAAGCCCAAAGGGCTTGTACAGAGTTCCTCTCCCTGACTTATTTCCAATGACAAATAAGCTGACAAATATAAATGAGGAGTAATGCCACAACATCGATCACTTTATACTCTTCCAGTCTTATGAAATATACATTTCTTACTGATAGACAAATATATATCATAAGGACCAATTCCAAGTAATTAAATTTCTTGATTATCTAATGAGTTGCAGCACTACACCAATACAACCAATAATAGCGTGCAAATCAAGTAACAATACAACGTGAGTAAAGAACGAAAAGTTAGAAACAAAAAGTAGTAATACAAAAGGAATTTAAAAAAATAATAATGAATTGATTATGAAAATTTATATAAAGAGCATTATCAAAACAAAATCATAAAGAAAAAAATGTGTGTAAATATATATATATATATATATATATATATATATATATATATATATATATATATATATATATATATATATACACACATATGGAGTGATAGAAATAAAATACATAATTTAACAAACGAAGTATAACACCAAATGCTTTTGAGGATGCTCAAGTAAGATTTTATGGGAATACTAGAGGTAATTTTAACTGTTTCTTCAAGAGTGAGTATGAGGTTACAGAGCTAAGTGTAGGACTAAGAGCATTCCAGAGCCTGGGGCCTCTGTCGGAAATATCGTGTTGTTGAGGAGATGTTCTTGTGTGAGGTAAATGGAGATTGTTATTACTTCGCCTAGTTGAATATGAGTGTATGTTAGATGTGGGAGTGAAAACATTATGAAATGAGTCTGGGAGCTCACTTTTATTGGAAATGAATTTGTGTGAAAATAAGCAGACTTGATAAATGTTCAAGTTGTCAATGGGCAAGACGCTGTATTTTCTGAAAAGTGGTGCAGATGGCGCATATCTGCTGGAGTTTGAGATGATTCTCAAAAATCTTTTCTGTATGACTATTAGCTTATTTAGATATGAAGGATAAGTAGATGCCCAGATGATATTGCAATAGTTCAGATATGGAAATATAAAACTATAATAAAGTGTTAAATGTGTTGTAGGAAGTGTCAAATGATAAATCTTCCCAAATATCCCAAGCATTTTCATAGACCCCTTACAAACATGATCAATATGATTTGCCCAATTTAGCCTTTCATCTATCATTACCCCAAGGAATTTTACGGTTTGTACTTGTGTTATCACAAGACCATCTATGAAAACTTTGGCTAATTCCTTGGAGTAAACCTTGTTTGTGTTACAAAACACAATGAAATTGCATTTTTTTGCATTTACTGTAAGCCTATTGAGTTGAAACCATCTTGAAACCGAGAGTAAGTCCTTATTCACCTGATCAATCAATATATTAAAGTTATTATGGGTTGCAACAAGATATGTGTCATCTGCAAATAATATGGGAAAGAATCTTTCACATGAGAAGGCTAAATCGTTTACATACATCAAAAAAAGCAGCGGTCCCAAAATTGAACCCTGGGGGACGCCGAAGAAAAGTTTTGAGCTCTTTGAAGAATAACCATTATATAAGACATATTGCGCCCTGTTCTGAAGAGAATTGATAAACCATTTGAGGGCCCCGATTAACCAGACCCCGACACACACAGAGGTCTCTGCCTGAGGCTTTTCAACAGAAGCCTCCAGAACATCCAGGAGTGTTTTAGAGAAGTCAAGTTAAGATTTTGGTATTTTCAGCATAATTTGACGTTGCTTTTCAATTGGTGGTCAACGATGTCATTTTAGCAGTGATTAAACTATTTTCATATATTTAGTCAATTAAATCCTGATTGTGTTAATGGAGCTACAAAATATATATAACATATCAAAGGTGGTGGTGAATGACAGCAAGCTATAGTTTACAGTATATTTGCACTGATGACTGGAGTTGTTTAAAGCTCGGGTAGACGATGTTGTCCAAAAGCACTTTTTGTCATACTGAGTGAAATGCTCCTCGCCCCCTGGGAGAAGTCAATACATTATGTGTATGGAAAAAGGTGCAGGAAAAATCTGACAACTGTCGCGGCCAAAGGACAGTAAAAACTCCGACCAATCATAAGGTGTGGACCGCTCTCGGCGTTCGCGGCTCGCGAGAAAAATAGAAGGAAGCGGAGCGGCGCGCTGCGCTCCTATGCGCGTTGTGTGCGGCAGTCAGAAAGGTTAATAACATTGGAGGCGATCACAAACTCCGTGCACGGCGCTTCAGCGTCCAGTGCGTTCGCTCCCAACGGGAGCTCCTCCAATGAGGTGGGAGCTGGGCGGAGCATTGGGGAGATGCTACGTTCGTGCTACATGCTAGTTTTCCAAGATCGTCAACCCTGGCTTTAATGTGGTTTCAGCATGTGACTGAACCAGATGCTGTGTCTTGACGCAGCATATGTGTTTAGAAAGTTTTGTTTATCGTGTTATTTGTTGTGCATTTTCAGGTGTTTTTTTTTTTTTTAAATGTATTTATTTACTGTAGTATAACTACTCACGATACCTAGGGCAAAACAAGAGACCTTAATTATCTTTATTGGAAGCCATTTCAAGATAACATAAGATAGAGTATGACAGAGAACTTCCAGGATATAACATTGTTGTAGTATTCTTCTGTTGGTTAATAAAAATTGTTCTTTTATTTGGTTAAAATCTTGGTCCTGTGTTTTATTGTCCAGGTGAGGTCATTCACTCAGGCTCAGAGTGCAGCTCGCCTTCTGCTGATCAGACAGACAGACTGGCTTATTAAGGCAATGTTAAGATGAGGAAGAGGAGCAGGAACTGTTGGGAGCTACTTTACAGCGTCAAACAGCGTTACTGCTACCTGTGATGTATGTAAAATAAACTTAAAAATATATACTTTTTTTTAAAAAAACATAGTGAAAAGTATCGGAATCGGTATCGGCGATACTGGCCCAGTAGTTACTTGGTATCGGATCAATCCCAAAATCTGGAGTATCGCCCACCCCTATAGCTGGCGTAGAAGAAGTCAGTCTGATGCTGCAGTCTGTGGCTGTGTTCGAAACCGCATACTGCCTACTACATACTTCCATACCCACACTGTCCATACTGCATACCCAGTCCATCAAACAGCATGCAAAGCGTTTACACTACAGCATACTACATAATAACCCACAATGCATTGCACTCCTCCCCGAGCCGAAATGGACCTGCTAAAGCTGATTTCACTTTAGCTCTAAACTCTTCAATTGTAGAACTTCATCGAGATTTTTTTTAAATTAGGCGACAAAGTGGTGGTTTAGAGCCGAGTGTGTCGTTTATTTGTCCGAATATCAGCCGTTTATGATTTTGTTCGGGCAAATTCGGCGAAATGTAAGCCAGCCACAGTGAGCAACGCACTTCCGGTTATTTTCACAAAAATAAACCACCCCTTTCCCTTTCTCATTCAAAAAAACCTTAGGGATAAATCTGTGCTTTTACTTTGAAAACAAGAAGCCAATCTTTCAGCAATATATCTCGCTTAACATCGCTGTTTGAACCGGTGTCCCGTTAACGGAATTGGACCAGTTACGATGCCTACCGATCGGCTCGCCGTCTTCGGTACATCATGGTCGCTTTCAACATGGACTTGTTGACAGACGTTAGCGTTTTTTTTTTGTTTTGTTTTGTTTTTTTTAAACTATTTTTAATCAATGTAAATCTAATCAGAAATCTCTAACATAACATACCTACTCGCACAAAAATTGGAGGGAAAATTATATCAAGAACCATACTCAGCTTGGTAAATGTACATCATGAAGAAACAGTTATTGTGAACTGAATAAAGTTTATTCAAATAAATATTCCATCATGATGCTGCTGCTGTTGTTGCTGCTGCTGCTCCGTGCTCATCGGCTCCCGCTCTCCCGCTGTCTGTTGCATTGCATTTTGGGTAATTTCAGTACGAGCAGTAAACCCACGATGTGTACTCAACATTTCTGGTGAATGCAATATGCATCCGGGAACTTCTCGCATACTCACAAATCGCATACTGCCAGTGTGAACGCACTGCATACTCAATAAGTTAGTATGAGTCGTAGGTAAGTACGCGGTTTCGAACACAGCCTGTGAGATCAAGAACCGAGTGCACTCCTAATAAATCTTTTCCTGTTTTGCAGGTAAGCTGGGTCTTAAAGGGGCTGTATCGTGCTTCTTTAGCTAGTCCAAACCCTATTATTGGCATTAACATGGTCATAGTTTATTTTTGGCGCTAAGGAAAAGTCATTCTGTGTTAAATAAAAGATTTTCGGGGGTAATTCTGAAACCCGGAAGAGAAAACGCGCTGGCTGTGTTGGAAACCGCATACTGCCTCCTACATCCTTCCATACTCATACTATCCATCCTGCATCCTGCTTACTCAGTCCATCAAACAGTATGCAGAGCATTTACACTACAGCATAATACATAATAACCCACAATGCATTGCACTCCTCTCCGAGCTGAAATCGACCGGCTAAAGCTGATTTCACTTTATCTCTAAACTCTTCAAATGTACAACTTCGAGATTTTTTTTAAAATTAAGTGACAAAGTGGTGGTTTAGAGCCGAGTGTGTCGTTTATTTGTCCGAATACCAACCGTTTATGATTTTGTTCGGATGAATTTGGCGAAATGTGAGCCAGCCGCAGTGAGCAGCTCCAGCACGGAGGTGTCAGAGAAGCAGAGAAGCAGGAGAGAAGCAGAGCACACACCAACCCCGGACCCGCCATGGGGGGCCCCCTGCCCACGGCCCAGCCTCCAGGCCCGGTCAGGCTTTGGCGGCGGGCGACCATGGATCACGTTGCCGGCCGCCCCCGCCACTCCGACCGGCTCCCCGCCAACCCGCTCGGGAGTGGGACCGAGATGCACGGTCTCACCCAGCGGTCCTACGGGGCGGGCCCGCCCGGGTATCACACCGAGTCGGTTCCGGAGTAGAAGTCGTGGAAGAGTGGTGGGGAGGAGTTCAACTTTTGTGACATACATAAGTTTGAAGAGTTTCAAACGAGCTGTTTTCTGCCCGAAGGGAGGGGCTGCTGTAGAGAGCAGCAGACTGGAAGAGATTACTCAGACATGCATGGATGAAGGCAAATAATGTTTTGGGGGTGGTTTAAAAGGGAAATCAACTTTGTGGCATGCTGAAAACCTTAAAAAAGGGGATTTTGCATGATATAGCTCCTTTAAACTTTAAACAAATGACACAGCAGTCGGGGGTGAGCTTGGGTACCCTGGAATGTTGTAGATGTTGAAGTGGAAGTCGGATTTAACACATTTTAGTTGGCAAAGGCAGCTCACCACACTTTCATGCAAGATGGCGGACGTGTAGTCCTTGCAAAGTGTTGTAATGAGCCATAGAACTGTTTCATGTTTATTTCAGGTTTAGCTGACACGTGAGTTTATGAAAGATGCACATAACTGTGGCTTGGGCATGATTTTATGATCAGAACGGGTATGGAGTGGAATAAGTGTGTCATTTCATGTGAAGTGTTTGTAGAATGAGTTGTTGCAGTGGGAAAGCTGTGTTGAAAGTATCTCTGTGATTCAATATTGATGCTGATTCAATGGTTAAACTGAGATGAAAGCTCTTAATTGTCACATATGTGTAACCAAGGGGAAGTGAAACTGAAATTAGGAGTGGTACTGTCACTTTAAGAGCACCGCAGGGCTAGTCTCGCGAGAGCTGACTTCAAGTGAGATTTAAAAAAAAAACTCACGCAGAACAGGAGGGAAAACATACACACGGAAGTGTCTGGAGAAAGAAGGTGATTGAGGTGTGGTGTTTGGGCTATTTCACCACCACGCTGAGAGAGATTGAGCTACAGAACAGCGTGAGTGATTTTTATCAGTGTGTGAAGTTGATATCATTGGTTCTGTATACTCTGAGTATAATGGTTTTCAATTGTGTTCTGTGAATTCAGAGGGGAGATTTGCTGTGTTCCAGGTGGGTGTGTGTGTTCATGCACAGGTCAACCACAGGAGTGGAAGTAAGTTTATAATATTTTGTGTGTGAACTATGTTTGAAGGCATGTTAATATGGTAGTACTGTAAAGTTTGTGTTGTTTATAAAGTTCTATTTCATGCTTTTACTGAAATTGGTGGATATTTTTGTTTGAAGAAACTCCTTCTGATGCATTATATCTGTGTTGTCTCTGTTTAGGAGCGAGAGCTAGTACTGTTGTCTATATCACTACCATATTTGTACGTATTGATTTTGTTTCACAACATTTCTGCTTCTTCTGTGAACTACCAACCTCAATCCTGTCACATTAATGCTGAGTCTAATGCTGTTAACTCAGTCGGGGAATAAAGTCCCACATAAAATTTATATTGTGTCCAGTCCAGTCATTGCATGACCTGGCTACATATTTTGGTGTCAGAAGTGGGATCCCCATTTTAGGTTTTGAGGTTGTAGTTAGTAGTGAATGTATAGACAACAGTATTAGCGAGAAGGAGTCCATGCCTGGAGTGGTGGTGTGGACGGAAGCAGAGAGAGGTCTGCATTATCATCGTGAGTCGCCGGAGAAGAGGGACACCTGACTCTGGCATCTTTGAGACCACAGAAGAAGGCTACCATCAACTTGAACATAAACTGTGTTCTACTGCAATAAAGACATTGAAGCAGAGATCGAGAAGATGTCAGATGAGGATGAAGGAGCAGCTGGTCCCATGGCAAGAGCCAGGATCAGTGATGATGCTGCTTCTGTCTCTGGTGATGGAGGTAACTCACTGGCACAGCTGCAGTCACAGATTTCGGAACTGAGTAGAAAACATGATGCAGTAATGTCTACTATCACCAACCTGAGTAATGTACAAACAAGATCTATTGTGTATATTCCCAGAGAAAAACACATTGTACCTTTTTGTGGTGAAATGGGTAAAGATGTGTACACTGTGGATGAGTTTATTGATGAGGTGCAGAGAGCAATAAGAGCCAGAGGAATGGGCAGGGAGGAACAAGCAGATTTTATTCTGTCTCTACTAAAGGGTTCAGCTCTGGAGGAGGTTAAATTACGAATGGGAGGACAGTCTAAGGAACCAAGTGACCTGTTTTCGTACTTGAGGGAAGCATTCAGAGAGAAACGCACAACACCGCAGCTGCTACATGCCTTCTATGCCCGCAGACAGGTAGATGGGGAAGACTTGCGGGATTATTCACATGCTCTTTCACAACTACTTAATGCAACGCTCCAGCAGTCCCCCGATGCGGTACCTAATGCCCAGCTGGCTTTGAGAGATCAATTCATTGAGGGAGTGCGTGACTCCACCCTCAGACGAGAACTTCGTAGGCTTGTTAGAGAGAAACCAGATTCAAGTCTATTTGATGTGAGAGACGAGGCAATTATGTGGACTCTAGAAGACCGCCCCCGCAATGCTAATGTGGCAAGAAACAGGAACCTAGTGAGTGAGTGCACAGGAGAAGTTTTGGAACAAAACAGCTCAACGAACAGCATTCAGGCCGACATGGCTGTCACTTTGCAGGAAGTCGTTAAAATTATTTCACAACAAGGTAAAGCAATCAGTGAACTAACAAATGCTGTGCGTGGGCTCACTACACAGAGTACCAACTTTGAAGGTGGGAGTAAAGGAGGGAAACCCAGAATACAACCAAAGTATACCAGTGATGGCCAACCTATCTGCCTGCGGTGTGAAGGGGTGGGGCACATGGCTAGACAGTGCAGTGCGCCTCATAAACCATCGAGTCGCTCTCCCACTGTGCAAAATCCTGCAGTGCAGGAAAACAGGAACCCTCCATTGCTGTGAGCCGGGCAATGCGAGGCAAGTCTAAAGGCTCAGATGACAATTTAACAAAAGAACGTTTCCTGAAAAATGCTGTAGGTCAGTGTCCTGAAGTAGACATCCAGATAGGCGGTGTTCCCCTTAGGTGTATATTGGACACAGGCAGCAATGTGAGCACCTTGACAGAAAGTTTCTTCAGAAACCACCTCCATGGGGAAGACAACGATATGCACTGTACTGCAAAGTGGCTCAAACTAACTGCAGCTAACCGGTTGCCGCTTCCCTACCTTGGATATGTTGAAGTGGATGTGCAAGTTATGGGAGTGACTATCCCTGAGTGTGGTTTCCTGATAATTAAAGATGACATCACAGAAGAATCGGATCCCATTCTACCAGGCATTGTTGGCATGAACATTGCTAAGCGGTGCAGACAGTTGGTACTGACAGAGTTTGATACTGGCCTGGGGAGTGAGTTGGATTCCGTCTGGAGAGAGGCATTTCACAGAGTACAAGAGACAGAGCGTGGTGGAAGGGTGTCCACAGCACGGGTAGTAGGCAAAAACAAAATACGTGTACCAGCTTCATCTGTGGCCACAATCCATGTAAGGGGCCCCAAGCAGCAGCCCGGCAGCCATCCCAGTATGTTGCTGGAGCCTGGAAACACTCCTCTGCCTGGTGGATTGATGGTGATCCCAACTTTGACATGCTATAGCAGTCCTGTGTTCCCAGTTCAGGTAATAAACCTCACACAGGAAGACATCTGGCTGCCTCCAAAGACTAGAGTTGGTACTCTTAGCCATTGTGAGAGTGTTGAAAATGAGCCTTTTCAAGTGAAATTTCAGCGGATTTCAGCAGATCACGAGGAAGTAACAGTCAGCCAGAGAGAGGGGCAAAAATCAAATGGTGGCATGAAGAGCTGGCTGGATCAACTTGACCTTGGTGGCACCCCTGAGCAGCAGGTAGAGCTAAGTGAGCTCCTGCGGAAATATGAAGATGTCTTTGCAGTACACAATGAGGACCTGGGTTTTACTGATCGGGTGAAGCATGAAATCCCTGTAACGGATGAGACCCCAGTCTCACAACCTTACCGTCGCATACCACCTAATCAATATCAGGAGGTCAGGGAACACATTTCTGAACTTTTAAGAAAAGAAGTAATCCAGGAGAGTTCCAGTTCATATGCTTCACCGATCGTCTTGGTCCGCAAGTCTGATGGAAGCCTGAGGCTTTGTGTAGACTACAGGAGGCTCAACATGAAAACCAGGCGAGATGCATTCCCGCTCCCACGTATTGATGAGAGTCTGGATGCCCTGAGTGGTGCTAAGTTTTTTTCCACCATCGATCTTGCCAGTGGATATCACCAGGTCGCTGTGCATGAAAAGGACCGGCACAAAACAGCTTTCACCACACCGTTTGGACTATATGAGTTCCTGAGAATGCCCTTTGGGTTATGTAATGCGCCTGCCACCTTTCAACGACTCATGCAGGCTACCATGAGTGACTTGGCATTTCAAATGGTGTTGGTTTATCTTGATGATTTGCTTGTTTTTTCCCCATCATTTCAGGAGCATCTAGTGAGACTAGAGACGGTACTGCAGAGGTTGAGGGAGACAGGGCTAAAAGTCAAGATGGAGAAGTGCCACTTCCTCCAGCCTAGAGTCCAGTTCCTGGGTCACCAAGTTTCGGCCCAAGGCATCAGTACCGACCCTGAAAAGATAGAGGCAGTGAAACAGTGGCCCACTCCTAGCACAGCGAAGGAACTCAGGTCTTTTTGGGGTTTCTGTAGTTACTATAGGAGGTTTATTCAGGGTTTTTCTCAGATTGCCGGGCCTCTTCATGAAACTGTGAATGAATGTGTAAAAGAGAGCTGCCCGGCGAGAGCTAGCCAACTGTTCAGGTCAGCTTGGACGCCGCAGTGTCAAAAAGCTTTTGAGCTCTTAAAAGAGAGAGTAACCAGTTCTCCCACGCTGGGATATGCAGACTTTTCTTTACCATTTATACTTGAGACCGACGCCAGCAGTCAAGGTTTAGGGGCAGTTTTGTATTAAGAGCAGGCCAGTGGGAAAAAAGTGATAGCCTATGCAAGCCGGAGACTCAGAGGACCTGAGAAAAATGATCAAAACTAAAGCAGCATGAAGCTTGAGCTACTAGCCCTAAAATGGGCAGTCACAGAAAAGTTTAGGAGTTATCTCCTGGGGTCCAAGTTCACCATCATCACGGATAATAACCCCCTGTGCCATCTCTCCACTGCACGCTTGGGAGCTATTCAACAACGATGGGTTGCTCAGTTGGCTGTATTTGATTTTGAAGTGAAGTATCGTCCTGGCCGTTGTAATACCGCAGCTGATGCCCTCTCTCGTCGACCATTAACTGAGGAACCATAGCACGATGATGAAGATGCAGAATACGATGGTTGTGTAGCCATTTGCAACTTGCTTCGAGCAGGGACAGCGTTGGACTCAAACTTAGTTGCAGCAGGGCTTGTGAGCTGTACGATCAGGCAGCTGCAGGCATCTGAGGCAGGTGAGATTGTAAATAATGAGATAAGACAGGACAACACCCCCACCTTGCCCGGCTATTCGAAAGGCCAACTCGTGAGTTTTCAGACATCAGACCCGACGCTGAGTGTGCTGGGAGAGCTTTGGCGTCAGCAGAGGAAGCCTACTTTCCGGGAAAGAGCAGGCTTACCTAAGGCAGTGTGCTCCCTGTTGAAACAGTGGCGGCGACTCCGGGAGAAGGATGGACTTTTGTACCGAGTCATTGAGGATGTTCACCTTGGTGAATGTTACCAACTACTACTGCCTGCTTGCCTCAAAGAGCAAGTCCTTAAAAGTGTACATGATCAGATGGGACATCAAGGCATAGAGCGGACGCTGAGTCTCTTAAGACAAAGGTGTTTCTGGGGGGGGATGTATGAAGACGTCGAGCAATGGGTGAAGAAATGTCAGCAATGTGTTTTAACCAAAATGCCCCAGCCAAAGATTCAAGCACCCCAAACTTCCTTTGTGGCGACACGCCCGCTTGAGGTGGTTGCTGTGGATTACACCATGCTCGAGCGTGCCGCTGATGGACGGGAGAATGTACTGGTGATTACAGATATGTTCACCAAATTCAGTCAGGCTTTTGCCACACGAGATCAGAAGGCAGACACAACTGCAAAGGTTATCCTCAAAGAATGGTTCCTAAAGTATGGGGTGCCAGAACGCCTGCACTCTGATCAGGGCAGGAATTTTGAAAGTGCTGTAATTGCGGAATTATGCAAGTTGTATGGAGTAAAGAAAACTCGTACAACACCTCATCACCCACAAGGGAACCCCCAGTGTGAGAGGTTCAACCGAACACTACATGATCTGTTACGCACACTTCCCCCTGAGAAGAAGCGGCGTTGGCCTGACCACCTGACAGAACTGGTGTATGCATACAATGTTACACCACACGCGACCACAGGGTATTCGCCCTACTATCTGTTGTTTGGGTTCCAGCCACATCTCCCACTCGATTCCCTGTTAGGTCAAGAGCCAGCGAGAGATGACACACCAGACTGGTTGATCACCCACCAGGAGAGGCTCCGAGATGCCCATGCAAGAGCGAGGGAATGCATCGAACGAAAGGCGGCAGATCGGATAACGCAACAACAGGAGAGGATATATTGTCCACCTGTGGATGTGGGGCAGTTGGTTTACCTCCGCTATCGGCCACCAGGGAGAAACAAAATCCAAGATGCCTGGGCAGCTGAAGTGTACAAGGTTATTGATGTCCAAGGAACCACATATACTGTAGAGCCTGTAGCGGGAGGTTCTGTCAAGAGGGTGCACAGATCTAACCTCAGGTCATGTGTGGAGCCTGTACAACTGCCGAGGGAACACCATAACCCCACACCTTCCATTGACAAAGTTTCTGTCGGTCTGGAGTCGGAGTCAGAGTCTGCGGTTGCAGATCCAGAGTTCATTGTGGTCGAGGAAGTGGGTCACCCCCAAGCTAAGCAAACTTGGGTTGAGGGACCAGAAAATTTGGACCTCATGACTCGGGATTCAGGGGACTGCTTAGATGAAGTGACTGGGTATGGGGCTGCACCTACAGAGGAGCTCAGTGTTAGGCCTGTCCCTACTCTGCAGAGGACAGGAGAAGGGAAGCGGAGGGTTGATGTACCTAATTTTCCTCCACGCAGGAGTCAGAGGGAGACTGCAGGAAAGCATAAGAACCCCTTCAATCTGCCTAGGTCAGTGTGCAATACTGTCTCTTTCAGTCCAGATGTATTCTCACAGATTTTGGCAGGGGTTGCCCTCTACGCATCAAACCCAAATGGAAAGGTTGCTGAACAAGGAGTCACCGAGGACGTTGACTTGCAGCAGGGGAGAATGTAACCAAGGGGAAGTGAAACTGAAATTAGGAGTGGTACTGTCACTTTAAGAGCACCGCAGGGCTAGTCTCGCGAGAGCTGACTTCAAGTGAGATTTAAAAAAAAACTCACGCAGAACAGGAGGGAAAACATACACACGGAAGTATCTGGAGAAAGAAGGTGATTGAGGTGTGGTGCAGTGTTGTTTTTGGCAGCCTGCTTTGATTTAGTTTTAGTCTTAGTCTTTTGGACGAAATGCTCATTAGTTTTAGTCTAGTTTTAGTCATTTCAACACTTCATAGTTTTAGTCTAGTTTTAGTCGACGAAAACCAAACGGGTTTTAGTCCAGTTTTAGTCATAAAAAAAAGGCTGAAACAATAGTACATGAGAAAAAAGACAGACAAAGGAAATTCTAAACCAAACAAACATAATAAAATATACTTAAATGGCACAAAACCATCATAACACATTGATTCCTTGTGAATTAAATAATAACTGGACTAGTTTGATACTTTACAACCTCAATGCAGTGCTTATATGAGCTCTGCAGACAGAATGAGAGAACTAATAGGAGTTTTGCTGATACTTTCAGGCTATTTTTATGATGTCCATACTGATATAAAGGCTGAGATCTTTTATTAAAACTGGTCTGTTATGTTTCTATGTTACTGATTTGAACTGGTCAGAGTAACTGCCTGTTATTACTTTTGGAGGAGAGATAACACCAATATTAAGATGGTTATGAGGAAAATACTACCATTAAAACAACTGAAATAAACTAAATTAATTCCTTGGGTAAACTTGATGGTATGAAACACTTGGAAGTCTTCAAAACTGAAATGACAAATATAACTTGAGTTTAATAAACTTTGTAAGTATTCCTTACCTGAATTTTCTTTATACTAATTTTAAATAAGAGTGAAATTACATTTCTTCAAAATAAGACAACACCTGGATTATTTTTAAAAAAGAAAAGAACAAGAAAAAGTAAAGATTTATTCGGTACTTGGGGAAAAATCTTCACTAATTAGTGGTGGGCTCCTATTGCAGTTTCACAATAAGAACAAACAGTCAACAGTTGGATTAGATCCTCCGTCTCCCACTACGAGGCGTTCTGTTTTATTTTCTGCTGGATTCTGATTAAAGTACATCCATAAATCGCTGCATCTTTTCCTCCCGCCGAGCCCGGGCGAAAGTTGCTGCCCACTCTCTAGTGCGCCGGCGCATGCAGTGCAGGCATGCAGGAAGCAGCTCGAGAATTGCTGATATTTTCAGAGTAAAGCAGCCGATCTGCGTGAACTGGCTGGGGGAATCGCATTTGTTTTCATTTATTTTGAAAGTCAAAATACCGACATTTTCGTCTCGTTAACGAAAATAACAGATACGTCTCGTCACATTTCCGTCTTTTAAAGAGATATTTTTAGCTCGTCACGTCTCGTTTTAGTCACGGAAAAAAGGGTCGTTGACGAAATATTTTCGTCGTCGTCATCGTTAACGAAAACAACACTGGTGTGGTGGTTGGGCTATTTCACCACCACGCTGAGAGAGATTGAGCTACAGAACAGCGTGAGTGATTTTTATCAGTGTGTGAAGTTGATATCATTGGTTCTGTATACTCTGAGTATAATGGTTTTCAATTGTGTTCTGTGAATTCAGAGGGGAGATTTGCTGTGTTCCAGGTGGGTGTGTGTGTTCATGCACAGGTCAACCACAGGAGTGGAAGTAAGTTTATAATATTTTGTGTGTGAAATGGAGCAGAAGCGGTAGTTCTGACAGGCACGGAGTCAAGCTGCTGGCCGAGCTCCCACGCATCAGGGGCGGCCTTACCACCTCACGTCAGGTGATCAGTTCCCCTCCCAGGCAGATCAGCTGATCTATTGGGTGTGTATTTAACCGCCCCAGTCTACCTGAGTGTCTGGCCGTCATCTGCACGCTGCTCGTAGCGCTGCCTGCGTCGCCTGCTTGCTGTTTGTGCTGTGTCTCACCTTGCTGCTGGTGTGGCGCTGCCTGCTCACCGATCTCTGTGATGCTTTGCTGCTCGTGCTGCGTGCCACTTGCTGCTCGGCGTGTCGACTCCTGGCCGTGGTGTCGATCCATGGCGGCTCGACCGCTCCGAACCTAGTTCTTGGCCGTCCAGGGTTTGTTAAGGCCGTGTTCGAGCCGGGTATCCCGGATTGGTCCTGGCGGCCGGGATGACACGGGTCGTCAGCTACGGTGTTTGGATGTTCAGAGAGAGCGTGTGGGCTAGCAGACCCTGCTCCTTTGGTTTAAGTTGAATCACCTGTCCAGCGATCCATCTCGCCGTCCCGGTCTTCCTAATTCCAGGACGATGTTAATTCCTGCTGCTCCCAGTCGTGCCTGTTTGATTATCCGGTAGTTTTCTGCGTGTTTATTTTTACTAATTGATCAGTCAATCGAGCGTTTGCGCTGGAAGGAGCGCTTGGTTGTTCATCCCGACCGCGTTAGGCAGGTGGAGTTAGTTGTACTTCCGCATTTTTCCCCTGTCCTGTGATCCGCGTGCTCACGTGCCGTGCCGGCCTTGCTCCTCTAGACAGATGTTTTGTTTGTTCCTGCCGCTAGTTGTGCCTGTGTAGTCACCCAGTAGTTCCATGCATGTTGATTCTCTTGAGTGTCCTGGAGTATCGGCGTTTGCGCCGGCGGGAGCACTTGTTTTGCTCACCCCCTCAGCGCGTGGCGGGCGGGGTGACTTTCGCTTCCGGTGGTTGTGGGAGCGCTCGTTTTCTACCCGCGCAGGCCAGGCGGGAGGTGTTAAACTGCCTGCATGTTGTATTTCATTCAACTAGGTTTTCTGTGTCGGTGTCTATTGCACGTCAGATGTGGATAATTATGTACTGTTAAGTGGAATCAGAGATATAGAGTTAATATAGAGTTAATTTAATGTTTTCAATGTCGTATATAGTAGGCTTGTGTGGGGAAGGGGTGTATATGTGTATTCCTGAGTTTTTATCTTTATATCTGCCTGTCTGAGGGTGGATTGAATATGATTAATGTTACATTGCGTTGAAGCCCAACTGGGTCCGGGAGTCGTAAACTAGCTTTAGCTATAATCTCTTATGCACCACATCAGCTGCAAACATTGTTTTGCAACTATGCCTGTCTGCAATTGTCCCTATTAAATAAATAAATAAATTTGTCATCATTATTGTTTATTTCAGAACTGACATGGATTTGAGCATTAAAGGATAATCACTCTGGAGAGCGCAATCCTCCTTCCTTCTTCATCTTTCGGCTCCATCTCGGTTGCTGGTGACCATTGCTGCCCGGTGCAGCGATGGTCAGGTGGTCTGGCGGGTCGGAATCCTTTGACTCCCAGCATGGGGACTGGCTGGTGAGTAGGCTTCAGAGGCTTGTCGGTATCTTATCGCGCTCCGATTGGTGCGTATCATGAGGTGTTGCGTGAATTAACATGGAGGGGGTTGGCTCAGCCCGCTGCCTGCTTTCGGCCGTCCTCTCTTCCGGGAGGCATACGGGGAGAGAGGGGGCATCTCTCGTGGCCCCGCGACTCTGCCGGCTGCTGGGTAGGCGCGAGCCTCGCGCCACCTCCGTCGGTCCGTGGTCGGCCTCGTCATGTCCGCTCTGTCATCCACGCTTCGGTGGGGGGCGTGGGCCCCAGGGTCCGGGCTGGAGCTTGGCTCCGCTCGCCGTTGGATGCCTGTTTTCCGAGTTCGGCTGGTCTGTCCTCTCGGCTCCGGGTTAGGCCCCGGCTTCCCTCCGGCTGCGGATCGGACTCCGGCGCAGGCAGGTGTCATCGCCTAGTGATTTTCAACGGCATCAACGTCCCGAAAAGGACTCTGGGAGTGCAGTTCCCGTGTCTCCGGCGCTCAATTCTTCCACCAGCTGCTGCGATCTCTCTCAGCCTGAAGCCAGATTGTCTTGGGTTATGTCATTAATCTTGTTAAAAATCCTCCGTGCTCAGAGCTCTGTCAGTCATGCTGTGGAACGTGGAGATATGTTAATTCCGCTTGTCAAACTCTGAATCTTGCCGGGTTTAACTTAGCGTTTGGTGTTTCCATGAAGTTAATTGTGAGTCTGCCATCGCAGAGAGAGCTGACATGTTTCTAGCCATTATTTCAGATCTGGCCGTGACCTTTAGAGGTGCTGTTTTATGGATATCACGTATCATTTTCTAAAGCGACTTGTTCTTCAATGCTTCAATTAAGGCAAGATGCTGCACGTTCTGTAGGTTTTGAAGCGTTTTCATATCCATGGTTGCTGACGTGTGGCCATAGGGTGGCCACCCGTCCCGTAGCCGGGACGTCCTGTATTGAGCTTAAGAGGTGCGTCCCGTACGGGTCGTCATTTGTCCCAGCCACTCGGGTTAGGCAGATGCATGTTTTTCTCCCTGTGTTCTGAGGCTGTTAGCCGCTACTGTGCTTCAATCAGGCCATCTGCCGCTGCCGCCGTGAAGCCTAGGGGCTTCAGGCCATCTGCTGCCGCCGCCGCTGGCACCACCGCCAGCGCCACCGCCATGAAGTCCGGGGGCTTCAGACCATCTGTTGCCGCTGCTGCTGCTGCTGCTGGCGCCGCAACCATGAAGCCTGGGAGGCTTCAGACCATCTGCTGCTGTTGCTGCCACTGGCGCCATGAAGCCTGGGGACCTTCAGACCATCTGCTGCTGCTGCTGCCGCCACTGGCGCCATGAAGCCTGGGGACCTTCAGGCCATCTGCTGCTGCTGCTGCTGCCGCCACTAGCACCATGAAGCCTGGGGGCTTCAGGCCATCTGCTGCTGCTGCTGCCGCCGCCGCCGTGACACCTGGGGGCTTCAGACCATCTGCTGCTGCTGCTGCTGCTGCCGCAACCATGGAGCCAGGGAGGCTTCAGACCATCTGCTGCTGTTGCTGCCACTGGTGCCATGAAGCTGGGGACCTTCAGACCATCTGCTGCTGCTGCCACTGGCGCCATGAAGCTGGGGACCTTCATACCATCTGCTGCTGCTGCTGCTGCCGCCACTAGCACCATGAAGCCTGGGGGCTTCAGGCCATCTGCTGCTGCTGCCGCTGCTGCTGCCGCCGCCGCCACGACGCCTGGGGGCTTCAGGCCATCTGCTGCTGCTGCTGCCGCGATGCCTGGGGTTTCAGGTCATCTGCTGCTGCTGCTGCTGCCGCCGCCGCCACGACAGCTGGGGGCTTCAGGTCATCTGCTGCTGCTGCTGCTGCCGTGACGCTTGGGGGCTCCGGTCATCTGCTGCTGCTGCTGCGGCCATGACGCCTGGGGGCTTCAGGCCATCTGCTGCTGCGCCGCCGCCGCCACCGTGGAGCCTGGGGGGGTGCTACAGACCATCTGCGGCCACTGCCGTGAGGCCTGAGGCTGTAGCCACTACTGTGCTTCAGTCGGACCTTAGCTGCTGCTGCCGCCGCTGCTGCTGCTGTTAGGCCGGAGGCTGTAGCTGCTACTGCATCTATCTAAAAACTGGGTGATGGCGTTCTGCTTACTTTCTAGATTCTTCGGTTTTGCTAATTTGCTGGCAAATGCGTACTAGTACCGAGTATGGATGCTGGTATGTTCTTTTGGGGGGTTCTGTGCTGCTCTTCCTCCCTCATGCCTCTCCGAGTCGGCACTTGGAAGGCAGGGAGATGGCTCTCCCTGCCTCAGGCTTCCCTGTTGCTCGGGGAAGGGGAGGGAGGTTCCTTCAGTTTGCACAAGGAAGCAGGGGGAGTGCTCCCCCTGCCTTAAGCCTTATATGCAGACATGCTTTTCTTCTGCTGCAATTACTCGTACTGGCGTACGAGTGCTGGTGTGGTCATTTTGGGGGGTTCTTGCTGCTGCTCTTCCTCCCTCATGCCTCTCCGAGTCGGCACTTGGAGACAGGGAGATGGCTCTCCCTGCCTCAGGCTTCCCCGTTGCTCGGGGAAGTGGAGGGAGGTTCCTTCAGTTGCGCAAGGAGTAGGGGGGAGTGCTCCCCCTGCCTTAAGCCTTATATGCAGACATGCTTCTTCTGCTGCATTACTCGTACTGGCGTACGAGCGCTGGTGTGGTCGTTTTGGGGGGTTCTTGCTGCTGCTCTCCCTCCCTCGTGCCCCTCCAAGTCGGCACTTGGAAGGCAGGGGGGAGTGCTCTCCCTGCCTCAAGGCTTTCCCCACAGGCGTGGGGAAGGGGAGGGAGGTCCCAGAACAGAGCCACACCGCCAAGTTCAATTTGCTGCTTAAAGCTTTGTAATTCCTTAGTCATCTTTTACTAACGCAACATTATTGTCATGTTATCTAATGATGGATTGTATTTATGTTGTGCATATTGTTGTTCCAATGTTCATGCTTTCTGGATTGTAATAAAATTTTGACAAAGTGATCCTGGCAGAAATGGAGCAGAAGCGGTAGTTCTGACAGGCACGGAGTCAAGCTGCTGGCCGAGCTCCCACGCATCAGGGGCGGCCTTACCACCTCACGTCAGGTGATCAGTTCCCCTCCCAGGCAGATCAGCTGATCTATTGGGTGTGTATTTAACCGCCCCAGTCTACCTGAGTGTCTGGCCGTCATCTGCACGCTGCTCGTACCCACCTCCTCCCCAGCTCCTCCTTGTGTTCCAACGGCTCGTATCTATCTCCTCTTTCTGTCCCTGCACCCAACCGGAATAGCAGAAAACCGCCACCTCTGAGCCTGGTTCTGCAAAGGTTTCTTCCTGTAGAGGGAGTTTTTCCTTTCCACAGTCGCTTATGCTTGCTCATGTGGATCTGTTGGGTTGCGCTGTAAAGGTGTCTAGAATCAACCAGGTTGAAATTGGTAACTCATATAAGCTGACTTGAATTGGATGCTTGCTCTGTTCTGGGGGTTCTTGCTGCTGCTCTCCCTCCCTCGTGCCCCTCCAAGTCGGCACTTGGAAGGCAGGGGGGAGTGCTCTCCCTGCCTCAAGGCTTTCCCCACAGGCGTGGGGAAGGGGAGGGAGGTCCCAGAACAGAGCCACACCGCCAAGTTCAATTTGCTGCTTAAAGCTTTGTAATTCCTTAGTCATCTTTTACTAACGCAACATTATTGTCATGTTATCTAATGATGGATTGTATTTATGTTGTGCATATTGTTGTTCCAATGTTCATGCTTTCTGGATTGTAATAAAATTTTGACAAAGTGATCCTGGCAGAAATGGAGCAGAAGCGGTAGTTCTGACAGGCACGGAGTCAAGCTGCTGGCCGAGCTCCCACGCATCAGGGGCGGCCTTACCACCTCACGTCAGGTGATCAGTTCCCCTCCCAGGCAGATCAGCTGATCTATTGGGTGTGTATTTAACCGCCCCAGTCTACCTGAGTGTCTGGCCGTCATCTGCACGCTGCTCGTACCCACCTCCTCCCCAGCTCCTCCTTGTGTTCCAACGGCTCGTATCTATCTCCTCTTTCTGTCCCTGCACCCAACCGGAATAGCAGAAAACCGCCACCTCTGAGCCTGGTTCTGCAAAGGTTTCTTCCTGTAGAGGGAGTTTTTCCTTTCCACAGTCGCTTATGCTTGCTCATGTGGATCTGTTGGGTTGCGCTGTAAAGGTGTCTAGAATCAACCAGGTTGAAATTGGTAACTCATATAAGCTGACTTGAATTGGATGCTTGCTCTGTTCTGGGGGTTCTTGCTGCTGCTCTCCCTCCCTCGTGCCCCTCCAAGTCGGCACTTGGAAGGCAGGGGGGAGTGCTCTCCCTGCCTCAAGGCTTTCCCCACAGGCGTGGGGAAGGGGAGGGAGGTCCCAGAACAGAGCCACACCGCCAAGTTCAATTTGCTGCTTAAAGCTTTGTAATTCCTTAGTCATCTTTTACTAACGCAACATTATTGTCATGTTATCTAATGATGGATTGTATTTATGTTGTGCATATTGTTGTTCCAATGTTCATGCTTTCTGGATTGTAATAAAATTTTGACAAAGTGATCCTGGCAGAACTATGTTTGAAGGCATGTTAATATGGTAGTACTGTAAAGTTTGTGTTGTTTATAAAGTTCTATTTCATGCATTTACTGAAATTGGTGGATATTTTTGTTTGAAGAAACTCCTTCTGATGCATTATATCTGTGTTGTCTCTGTTTAGGAGCGAGAGCTAGTACTGTTGTCTATATCACTACCATATTTGTACGTATTGATTTTGTTTCACAACATTTCTGCTTCTTCTGTGAACTACCAACCTCAATCCTGTCACATTAATGCTGAGTCTAATGCTGTTAACTCAGTCGGGGAATAAAGTCCCACATAAAATTTATATTGTGTCCAGTCCAGTCATTGCATGACCTGGCTACATATGTATTTGAACTGAAGAAGCATTTGTATTTCATCAGTGATAAGAGAGTGTTAGCATGATCTGTGTTTATTTCATCTACAGTAAGAACAGGGTTACAGTTAGGAGAATTGATTTGAAATAGATTTAGTATAGAAATAGAGTTCATAGGAATGATATAGAGGTAAGAGAATAAAATGTTAAATAGGAATAAGGGTTAAAAGCACTGTAAAAGTGTAATTTGAGCTGAGTAAGAGTTTTTGTTATTGATAAAAGGGGTATATTGTGATTTTGATAGTTCAGGACTGTAAAATATGTGATCAGATGTGACTCGAGAGTTATTGTTAGAAGAAGAGTGTCATGATTGCTGTTGTTTTTGTTTTATAGTATTAAGTACATTGCATTCTGATTTTTCTGGAGCTGGCGGAGAAGAAGTCAGTCTGATGCTGCAGTCTGTGAGATCAAGAACCGAGTGCACTCCTAATAAATCTTTTCCTGTTTTGCAGGCTTTTTGCAAAATAAATATGTTCCACGGAGGAAAAGTTGGCCCCTTATTTCCAACTGTGTAACATGAGATATTTATATGTGAATACATAGAAAACCACAGACCCAAAGAAAGCAAATCTCAATACAAAATCAATTAAAATATGTGGCTCAATATGTTTTTCAGGAGCTTTTCCGTCTCTGCAGGAGAGCCAGAGCCTTCCCAGTAAGCAGTGCAGCATGTGAGCGAGCTTCTCTGCTCTGAAACTCATCAAGACCCGTTTGTGCAAAATGACTGATGACAGATTGACAGCCTGGGTGTCCTGGGTGGGAAGAGCAAAGTCACTTGACATGGAGAAGATTATGAAAGTTTTTTTCTACCAACCATCAAAACAGGAGAATTCATCTAATGTAAGATGGATAAACACAAAATTTATGATGTGTTCTAAATATGCATTTCTTAAAGCTTGTGTCCGGAGTTTTGAAAGAATGAGAGTTTTTTTTAATTCAACATCTCAAGGTTCCCCCCTCCCTCTGCTTTCTTGAGCGACCAAGCCACGCCCCTTTAACTGTGCACGTGCGTTACCCGTGGAGTGAAAATGAGAGCCTCCGAGTCCTACAGCATCCTCCATGTTGAGCTGTTTACGGTGGATGTTCAGCAGACAGTGGATATATCCGAGGTGAGCGGGGCGGCTGCTGCGTAGCTAACTCTCCTCTGCTGGGCGAGCGGCCGTGCTCTCTGGCTGCTCCACACGTTGATTGACAGCATGACAAAGCAGAAGCTCGACATCTATTGGATTATTAACAGTTTGGGCAGTGCGATTCAACGCTGTCGGGTGTTTTCTCATTTAAAGCAGTTCAAGCCTGAAATTGTCTTTTTGCAGGAGACTCACATGAGAAACAACGATCAAGTTAGACTGAGGCGTCCCTGGTTGCTGAGATTTTTCACTGAACCTTCAACTCAACTTAAACTGACTCCAAAAAACACACTGAATCATCAGGCTCTGGGACCAGATGGGTTCCTAGTGGAATTTTTTTCCGGCATTTTGCCACCAACTGGTTCCCAGACTGTATTCTGTTCATGTTGAATCTCTGTCAAATGACTTTCTTCCTCTGACATTGAGACAAGCATCAGTCAGTGTTCAGTCCTGTCCCTCGTCCTCCAGGCCTCATGAACTGGATCAGTCTTGATCAACCCCTCTGGCTTTACTGGAAACCTGCTGCTCATTTCCACATGAAAGATTTGGTTTCAGTTTAGAAAGCAGTTTAAATTTAGATCTTCCACCATATCAGCTCCACTGCTGGGAAATCCTGTGTTTCAACCTGAGTTTACTGATCCCACCTTCACCTCATGGATCAATAAAGGACTGAAATGTTTTAGGCATCTTTATAAAGATGGGATTTTCTCTTCTTTTGCTGCTTTGGTCAGTGAGTTCAACCTCCCATCTCTTTAGGTTTCTCCAGGTGAGGAACTGGGTAAAAGCCTGATTTCCTCATTTTCCAAAACTCCCACCTGAGCAGATGAGGAGGAACCTCCACAATTCAATCCCCTGCAAAGATCTTTCATGTAAACATGTATAGAATCATTCAGTCATATGAGGGTTATTGAACTACCAGAACAAAGGAGGCTGGCAGTGTGAGATGGGTTTGGTCTTTGAGGATCGATGGTGGGAATCTGCTCGGAGTGTTTTTCATCAGACTTCCATCTGTGCTCCTCTGACATTGATACAGGTGAAGGTTGTGTTTAGATGTCTTTATTCCAAAACTGGCTTTGCTCAGATGTCTCCTGACAAAGTCGACGTCTGTGACAGATGTTCTGGTTCACCCTGTAACCTCACTCACATGTTTTTCTCCTGCCAGACTCTCAGAAAAAATGAGATTCTCCAGGCAGGGCGAGCTGAACAAATATAACAAGAAATGGCAACTATTTATTGACTTTATGCTAATATTTAGGCTTCATTCCCCCACACTCCTGCAATTGTTTATCCATCCATCCATCCATCCATTTTCTACCGCTTATCCGGGGCCGGGTCTCGGGGGCAGCAGTCTCAGCAGGGATGCCCAGACTTCCCTGTCCCCAGACACTTCCTCCAGCTCCTCTGGGAGGATCCCAAGGCGTTCCCAGGCCAGCCGAGAGACACAGTCTCTCCAGCGTGTCCTGGGTCTTCCCCGGGGTCTCCTCCCAGTGGGACATGCCCGGAACACCTCCCTAGGGAGGCGTCCAGGAGGCATCCTAAACAGATGTCCGAGCCACCTCAGCTGGTTCCTCTCGATGTGGAGGAGTAGCGGCTCTACTCCGAGCTCCTCCCTGGTGACTGAGCTCCTCACCCTATCTCTAAGGGAGCGCCCAGCCACCCTACGGAGGAAGCTCATTTCGGCCGCTTGTATCCGGGATCTTGTCCTTTCGGTCATGACCCAAAGCTCATGACCATAGGTGAGGGTGGGAACGTAGATTGACCGGTAAATCGAGAGCTTCGCCTTTCGGCTCAGCTCCTTCTTCACCACGACGGACCGATACAACGACTGCATCACTGCAGCCGCTGCACCGATCCACCTGTCAATCTCACGCTCCATCCGTCCCCCACTCGTGAACAAGACCCCAAGATACTTGAACTCCTCCACTTGGGCTAGGGTCTCTCCACCAACCTGGAGGGGGCAAGCCACCTTCCTCCGGTCGAGGACCATGGCCTCGGATTTGGAGGTGCTGATCCTCATCCCTGTCGCTTCACACTCGGCTGCGAACCGCCCCAGTGCATGCTGTAGGTCCGGGTTCGATGAAGCCAACAGGACAACATCATCTGCAAAAAGCAGAGATGAAATCCTGTGGTTCCCGAACCGGACCCCCTCCGGCCCCTGGCTGCACCTAGAAATTCTGTCCATGAAGATTATGAACAGAACCGGTGACAAAGGGCAGCCCTGCCGGAGTCCAACATGCACCGGGAACAGGTCCGACTTACTGCCGGCAATGCGGACCAGACTCCTACTCCGGTCATACAAAGACCGGACGGCCCTTAACAAGGGGCCCCGGACTCCGTATTCCCGGAGCACCCCCCACAAGACACCACGAGGGACACGGTCGAATGCCTTCTCCAAATCCACAAAACACATGTGGACTGGTTGGGCAAACTCCCACGAACCCTCGAGCACCCTATGGAGGGTATAGAGCTGGTCCACTGTTCCACGGCCAGGACGAAAACAGCATTGTTCCTCCTGGATCCGAGGTTCGACTATCGGTCGGATCCTCCTCTCCAGTACCCTGGAATAGACTTTCCCGGGGAGGCTGAGGAGTGTAATCCCCCTATAGTTGGAGCACACCCTCCGGTCCCCCTTTTTAAACAGGGGGACCACCACCCCGGTCTGCCAATCCAGAGGCACCGTCCCCAACAGCCACGCGATGTTGCAGAGACGTGTCAACCAAGACAGTCCCTGCACATCCAGAGACTTAAGGTACTCAGGCCGAATCTCGTCCACCCCCGGTGCCTTGCCACCGAGGAGCTTACCAACCACCTCAGTGACTTCAGCTTGGGTGATGGACGAGTCCACCTCTGAGACCTCAGCCTCTGCTTCCTCCACGGAAGACGTGGCGACGGGATTGAGGAGGTCCTCAAAGTATTCCTTCCACCGTCCAACAATATCCCCAGTTGAGGTCAGCAGCTCCCCACCTCCACTGTAAACAGTGTTGGTGGAGACCTGCTTTCCCCTCCTGAGGCGCTGGACGGTTTGCCAGAATTTCTTCGAGGCCGACCGATAGTCCTCCTCCATGGCCTCACCGAACTCCTCCCAGCCCTTACTTCCGGTGTCCACCACCGGGTTCGGGGGTTGCCGCCACGACAGGCACCGGAGACCTTACGACCACAGCTCCGAGCAGCTGCTTCGACAATGGAGGTGGAGAACATGGTCCACTCAGACTCAATGTCCCCAGCCTCCCTCGGGACATGAGAGAAGCTCTCCCGGAGGTGGGAGTTGAAAGCCATGCTGACAGAGGGTTCCGCCAGACGTTCCCAGCAGACCCTCACAACACGTTTGGGTCTGCCAAGTCTGTCCGGTTTCCTCCTCCGCCAGCGAATCCAACTCACCACCAGGTGGTGATCGGTCGACAGCTCTGCTCCTCTCTTCACCCGAGTGTCCAAAACACGCGGCCGGAGGTCAGATGACACGACAACAAAGTCGATCATCGACCTCCGACCTAGGGTGTCCTGGTGCCAAGTGCACTTATGGACACCCCTGTGCTCGAACATGGTGTTCGTTATGGACAAACTGTGACTAGCACAGAAGTCCAATAACAGAACACCACTCGGGTTCAGATCGGGGAGGCCGTGTGATCCAATCACCCCCTTCCAGGTCTCACTGTTGCTGCCCACGTGGGCGTTGAAGTCCCCCAGTAGAACAATGGAGTCCCCAGTCGGAGCACTGTCCAGCACCCCTCCCAGGGACTCCAAGAAGGCCGGGTACTCTGCACTGCTGTTCGGCCCGTAAGCCGAGACAACAGTGAGGCACCTATCCCCGACCCGAAGGCGCAGGGATGCAACCCTCTCGTTCACTGGGGTGAACTCCAACACATGGCGGCTGAGCTGCGGGGCTATAAGCAAACCCACACCAGCCCGCCGCCTCTCACCGCGGGCAACGCCAGAAAAGTGGTGAGTCCAGCCCTTCTCGAGAGGTTGGGTTCCAGAGCCCAGGCTATGTGTGGAGGTGAGCCCGACTATATCTAGCCGGTACCTCTCAACCTCCCTCACAAGCTCAGGCTCCTTCCCTGCCAACGAGGTGACATTCCATGTCCCTAGAGCCAGTCTCTGTGTCCGGGGATCAGGTCGCCGGGCACCCTGCCGTCGGCTGCCACCCAATCCACACTGCACCCGGCCCCTACGGTTCCCTCGGTGGGTGGTGAGCCCACTGGAGGTCAGGCCCACGTCGTCCCTTCGGGCTGAGCCCGGCCGGGCCCCGTGGGCAAAGACCCGGCCACCAGGCGCTTTCTTACGAGCCCCAACCCCAGGCCTGGCTCCAGGGTGGGGCCCCGGCTGCGCCATACCGGGCGATGTAACGACCTTTGTTCTTTTTCTAATCATAGGGGGTTTTGAACTGCTCTCAGTCTGGCCCGTCACCCAGGACCTGTTTGCCATGGGAGACCCTACTAGGGGGCATAAAGCCCCCCGGCAACATAGCTCCTGGGATCATGCGGGCTCTCAAACTCCCCCACCACGTTAAGGTGGCAGTTCTAGGGGCAATTGTTTATTATTGTATGTTATTTTACAGGTTTTGTTCTTATGGCCATGTTTGACACTTTTTATTGCACATTTTTTGTTTGTGTTTTATTTTGAGTTTTTTGAATTTCAATTTGCTCGATATATAAAACTTGAAAAAAGGACAGGTGTACAGATGTGATTTCATGTCAGTGCCATAATGCACTGCACCGGACGGTAGAGGAGCTCAGCGGCTCCTCCAGCGGCCGACTGAGACACCCTCAGTGCAGGAAAGAGCAGGTCCTTCATCCCCACCGCTGTCAGACTGGAAAACTCCACTGTGTAGAATATGTGCAACAATCCTGGACATTTTAATATCCTGCAGTCAGCGTCACTTTATAACCCCCATAAGAAATCACTGACACTATTACACCACTCATTCTGCTGCAAGAAAAACATAAATGTATGTGTTAGTATATTTTATAGTTCCTGTTATATTTTAAGATTTATGTTGTCAGTAAAGTTAGATCTTTTCTTTTTTTCATTTTCTTTTATTCTGACAACGATTTGCACTGTTACTTATTCTTATTTGTTATTTACGTCTCTCATCACTTTTTGCAAAGCCCTCTGTCCTACGAGCACCTGTAAATCTATGTGCTGTGAAATTTCCAAAGACCATTCTATTGTATTCTCATATTTTTGTGAGCTTACCAATAAAATCAGATGAAACAAAATGATTCTGACTGATTTGATCTTTGTTCTTTTGGAGAGCTGAACTGATGTGAACACCAAACAGAAGCAGAGTCCAGTGGAGGACGTGTCAACAGCCGAGGTGACTGGACACAAAGCCAACAAGTCAAGAGTTTGCAGTTTGTGACCGTTTGGAGCTCCAGCTGGGAGATCAGTGACAGTTTGATCCAGGAGAGATCAGCCTGCTTTGAAAGCTGAAGGTCAACATGGAGCGTGTCAGAGGTTCAGTCAATGATCCACTGCAGCAACTTTCTTCTTCTACCAAGCTTTGAAATGTGGAGCTGCACACGGCTCTGCCACAGTCACAGGACTGAAGCTCTGAGAAGAAGATTCAGTTTTTCCTGGAGATCCTCAGAGCGGATCACTCTCATATCAGCCTGATGTCTGAACCTCAGTGTCAACACAACTTTCACACAACACAAACTAAACATGGAGTCTGACCTCAGATCCTCCAGACTGCAGAGTGGACTCTCCAGAAAACCACACAGCTGCTCAACTCCTGAATCCTGAAGCTGGTTCCTACTCAGGTCGAGCTCCTTCAGGAGGGAGGGGTTGGACTTCAGAGCTGAGGCCAGAGAAGAACAGCTGATCTCTGACAAACTGCAGCCCTTCAACCTGAATAAAGAGAGAAAGCAGCAGAATCAATGAGGAGGAACCAACCAGATGTGTTGATGGAGAAATGAGCAGCTCCACATTACTGTGTCCTGATCAATGAGCTGTTCTGTTGTTGTGGATCTTCATCACTCACATCATCCTCATACAAAACTCAGCCACACCTGCTGATGAGGACCAGAGGGCGGGTCCACATGACACCAGCTTTAAAGTCGTAGCATTGGCTCCCTGTCTGCTTCAGGGTGGATTTGAAGCTTCTTTAACTACTTTTTAAATGTCTTAACGGCCTTGCTCCATCTTATTGATCTGATCAGCTTCGACCACATCGACCCTCGTGGATCCTGAGCTCCTCCAGCAGCTCCTCTGATCCACATCAGAAGAAGAACAAAAACTCACAGTGAGGCAGCTTTTAGCCACGATGGCCTCCATCTGTGGAACAGCCTGCTGGAGAAGCTCAGGACTGCAGAGACTGCTGAGAGTTTTAAAAGAAGGTTAAAGATTCACCTTTTAAACAGGCTTTCAACTGACCTTTTAAATTCTTCCAAGTTCATATTATTGCTGTTTATTTTGCTGTATTTTTTATGTTAATTATAGTTAATTTTACGATTTCAGGTTTTACATCGTATCTATCTTATTGATGTATTTTAACTCTTTTAAATGCTCACTTTATTTTATTTTTCTTCATTTAGATTTCTTATCCTATTTTTTCTTCCTTTCTATAGTTTTTTAACCCCAGTGTTTCCTCAGGAGGTCCTCCACACTGGTGGCTATATCAGCTCTGCTGCTGGGGGTTCTGTCCATGGGGCCCTTTGGCCCGGCTGGTTGGGGGGCTCCCCACCTCGGGTGCAGACACCCCCGGCAGTCATGACCTGTGACCCCTCCCAGTTTGGACGACCCCAAACTGTGCTGTTTTCCACGATCCTCAATGCCATGCCAGATCTCCCCACTGTTTGTGTGTGTGTGTGTGTGTGTGTGTGTGTGTGTGTGTGTGTGTGTGTGTGTGTGTGTGTGTGTGTGTGTGTGTGTGTGTGTGTGTGTGTGTGTGTGTGTGTGTGTGTGTGTGTGTGTGTAATTGCGTGTGTCTGCATATGTAGTGTTGAAGGGATGGGTTCTCTGTTTCGGTTTTCCTTTGTTTAGTTGTCGTCTCGTCATGGTTGGAGCTTCTTTCCAGCACTTTGTGCTACTAAAAGTGTGACAAGTGTTTGATAAATAAATTTTGACTGATCGACGTCAACACAACAGTCACACACCTCCTCATGTCCACACACACATCAGTAACCTGCTGCTGAGCTCAGTCCACTCTCTCACTGCAGGATCAGAGTCTCAGATCACAGCTGCTGACAAACATTTCTCCTTCTACAACAGTAACAGACAGTCAACTGACCCCAGAGTCTCCAGACTGCAGAGTGGACTCTCCAGAAAACCACACAGCTGCTCAACTCCTGAATCCTGCAGCTGGTTCTCACTCAGGTCCAGATGTTTCAGATGTTTCAGGAGGGAGGGGTTGGACTTCAGAGCTGAGGCCAGAGAAGAACAGCTGATCTCTGACAAACTGCAGTCCAACAACCTGAATAAAGAGAGAAAGAAGTGAGATTAGAGGACAAAGTCTGATGTTGAAGTCATTGAGAGCTGAAGAAGGTTCAGACTGGAAGAGTTTAGAAATGTAAAGTCCAAACAGCTGAAGCCACCAGGAGGAGAAGAGCTCTCATCAACATGCTGATCACTAACATGCTGCAGAGCTCAGTCCACACACACACACACCACACACACACACACACAGTTTTTAAAATCTTGTTCAAGTGTGAATATGTGACCTCTAGATGTCAATGAATCCATTTTTGTCCCAACTCAAGTCAGAACAGTAAAGAGTGAAGACAGAACTGACAGTTAGCGTAGCGGCTCGCGAGTCAGACTGAGTGAGCTGAAGGCCACTGTGACTGAGACGGAGGGATCACTATCAACCTGGACACATGATGTGGTGGAGCTCCAGAAGAAAGAGGAGAAACTTTCTGCTCAGGTTTCAGCTCTTGAGAATAAATGTGAAGATTTAGAGGAGAGATCTCCAGTGACGGGAATAACCGCCTGAAATTAAACACTGTTACGATTTTTAGTTCGGAGTAATCTAATTACTTTTTCCAGCATTACAACAGCGTTTCTGTCACTGACAATAAACCGCTGCGTGGGTCCGTTCCTATAATTCACTGTGTTTAACTTGGTTTTCTCCTCCTGAGTCCAGCTGTTCCAACAAACCTGCGGAGCATGAAGTTCATGTCCAGAAAGAAGGAACAGTATTGGTGCAAAGTGCGTCACGTGACGACCGAGCCACGACTCATGTCACTCATCTCATGACGCTCAGAATGTGTCACAGTGCCGATTTCACCTGGAGAACTTTTGGCGTTCAGGAGAGTGAAAAGAAATCTTTCTCATGAGCTGAAGATGGCGTGGTCCCCGAAAGTCGGAGCCAGATCAGACGATAGTCGCTGTGATCGTAAACCAACCAGAGGAAGACCTGGACGGATGTTAACACACAAACAGCTCCTCAGTGAGGCACGGACATGACAGGGCAGAGCAGACAGAGATACAGCCAGAGAGCCCCGATCATTCAGAGGCAGCTTTTAATGGAAGGACAGACATCTGTTGACACACATCTACTGTGTTTGATTATTCTTTTAGAAATGTAGAAATGCTATCTGCAGTTACTAATCACATTTGATTGGTGTCTTGTCTCATATTATCACACAGCAACTTTTGAATAATTTAGATTAATGTAGTGTTTCCTGTTTGTAATTTATTCTGTCAAGTGTCCATTTATTTCATTCATCATAGATTCAGTTTTAGAAGAAATAATTGAACTTGAAGTTTCACTGAGAGGGAATCCAAATTGACATATATAAACATTTCTTATTAAAGGTAACACAACAGTGACGTTGCCTCGTCATTAGTTACTTTTAAAATGTTACTCAGTTACTTTTTCTAAGAAGTAACTTGAAACTATAACTAATTACTTTTATAAAGTAACTTGCCAACACTGGAGATCTCACAGAAATAACATCAGAATAATCAGGATATTGTAAGAATGAAACTGAGGATGCAAATGTTAAAGTTCAGTTGACACAGATATCAGGTTTCAGGTGTGTTGAAGTGTTGTTCATGCTGTGGGTTGACATCCAGCATGTCTATGTTCAGAAATGGCCGTGGGGGGGCGCTGTGAGTTAGCAGGTGTGGCTGTTGGGAGGAGAGGAAGAAAAACAGGAAGATGAGGCGTTTAAATGGACCTTGGAGATCTGATTTAAAGGTGCTGTAGGCAGGATTCCACATCTCCGCCATCTTGCTTAGGGTTACCTAAGCAAGATGGCGATTTGACCCATCTAAGATGGTGATTTGAAACCCAGCACAGCCAATCCTGTCCTGTTTTCTCTGACATCACGCCCTTTCGCAAGTTAAGCCCCTCCCACAAGAACATGAGCGAACGCCCCTCGACCAATCACGGTTAGAGTCTCATGGGCTCTTCTGATTGGTCAAAGATACCTGGAGCTGTCAAGATTCCTTTTCAGCTCAGAACAGAGACAGATGGAAACGCTGCGCCCTCGCGGTAGTGCAATTATGCTACACTCCTAAAGGATTATCAATGGATACTCTAACATTTAATCCAAAGAAAACACAGAAAAATTAGCATTGACTAGCAAAATCCTGCCTGCAGCACCTTTAAGAGCCAGCTGCCTACAAAATGACTTTAAACACTGAAACCATTTTACTGTGGTGTTGATGTAATGTTTGATATATGAATGGCAGTGGGACGAATATTTTAATCCTCTAACAAGTTAATAACATGTTCAGGTTGGACTGATCTGCTGAATGTACATCCTGTAGTTTCTGTCTACATTCAGTCTGTGTTGCAGGAGCTCCTGCTGCGTTTGGAGCATGAAAGTTAGTTGGTTCTTGGCTCCTAGTGGAGTCTGCTCTGGTATCCTGTTGTTTGGGGACGGGGTTGTGGTCGCTGAGGGGGGATCTGGGTATTCTTGCTGCTGATCAACTCTGCAGTCAGTGTTTTTCTCTCTCCTTTTTCTTCATCCGAAAATGTGGTTGAAGTTCTTGTTCTAATATAAATTAAATCCGGATTTATAAATCACTTCCAGCTGTAGAAACAGATAATTTCTGATCAGGACGGCAGGTATTTGATTCTTTTAGAGACTATATTCCCTCTTCCAGTTGTACTTGTCAATGTTATGCACTAAATTTTGATAACCATATTTTTATGAACGAGCTGTTTGAAAACTGACCATCTCTAAATGAAACATTCTTTATTTTTGGCAGGGACATGAACTGTGCTCTGAATTCTCAACTGGATTCTTCCAAACCTGGATTAATCCAGTCCCAAATGGCTGAAGCTCTCTGCAGTTCTATGTCTAATCATGGCTACATCGACCCCTGGAGGTTTTGTAACTCTACTGAGACGCAATATTCCTTTTATTCACATGGCCACCAAACATTTTCCTGTATAGATTATTGTTTTATTGACACCAGACTGATGCTCAAAGTGACTGATATTGTATTTCATCCTATTCTGGTTTCAGATCAGGCTCCTTCATCCCTGGACATTCAAATTTCACCTGAATCTCGACATCCCACTCAGTGGAGATTTAACATTTCACTTTTATCTGATGATCAATTTCATAAGTTTATTATAAACTCTGCTGAAGATTTAATCTCTTTGAACCAATCTGAGTCTGAGCCTGTTTCAACTGTGCTCTTGTTGGAGTCTTTAAAGGTTTATTTACAGGGTCACATTATTTCTTATTCTGCTCATGTGAAAATATTCATCTTTCAAACACTCAAAAGCTCTCAGCTGATCTAGAATCTGTAGATCAACGGCTGGCCGACACTCCTTCTACAGTCTTGTTGAAGCGACGTGTGGCTTTAAAAACAGAGCTGGACCTGATTACAACCAACCAGGCAGAACGTCTCTCACTACACTCTCCTTCTAGATATTATGAATCTGGGGAAAATCCTGGAAGGTTATCAGCTCACCTGTTATGTCGCCAAGCAGCCTCACGATCAATACCTCACATTAAAGACGGGTCGGGAGTGTTGGTAGAGGAACCAGCCCTGATTGATTCAGGATTAGGACGTCTTACTTTGACATCATGTCTCAGATACTTTCAGAACAACTGACATTTCTCCTCATATGGCTGTCTTTGGGTTTCCTGAAGAACATTCTCACTTTTCATCTGAGCAGTTCCAGGTTTTAATGTTCACTTCTCTGATAGCGAGACGCCATCTCCTCCTCCACTGGAAATCCCAAAACGCTCCATCCAATACACTTTGGACCAACGAGGTGATGTTTTTGAAAAAGTAGAAACAATGAGATTCTCCAGGCAGAGCGAGCTGAACAAATGTAACAAGAAATGTCAACTATTCATTGACTTTATGCTAATATTTAGGCTTCATTCCCCCACACTCTTAATTATTATTCATTAATAATTCAAGTAATTATTCATTATTGTATGTTATTTTACAGATTTTCTGACGAGGGCCATGTTTGACACTTTGTTTCGCACATTTTTTGTTTGTGTTTTATTTTATTCATCTTTAATTTGCTTGATATTAAAAACTTGAAAAAATGATGTGTACAGATGTGATTTCATGTAAGTGCCAGAATGTTTTGTGAACTTACTCATTAAAATAGATGAAACAAAATTATTGTGACTGATTTGATCAGTGTCAACACAACTTTCACACAACACAAACTCAAACATGGAGTCTGACCCCAGAGTCTCCAGACTGCAGAGTGGACTCTCCAGAAAACCACACAGCTGCTCAACTCCTGAATCCTTCAGCTGGCTCCAACTCAGGTCCAGAAGTTTCAGATGTTTCAGGAGGGAAGGGTTGGACTTCAGAGCTGAGACCAGTGAAGAACAACTGATCTCCGACAAACTGCAGCTGCTCAACCTGAATAAAGAGAGAAAGAAGTGAGATTAGAGGACAAAGTCTGATGTTGAAGTCATTGAGAGCTGAAGAAGGTTCAGACTGGAAGAGTTTAGAAATGTAAAGTCCAAACAGCTGAAGCCTCCAGGAGGAGAAGAGCTCTCATCAACATGCTGATCACTAACATGCTGCAGAGCTCAGTCCACTCTCTGTCCCTCCAACATCTGGAATCCTCCTAAACTCCTCTCAGTCATTTGACTTCAACAGATTCTAACTTCAGACAGTGAACTGACCACAGAGTCTCCAGGTTACAGTTTGGACTCTCCAGTCCAGAACACAGAATCTTCACTGATGAATCCTTCAGCTCGTTGAAAGTCAGGTCCAGATGTTTCAGATGGGAGGGGTCAGACTTCAGAGCTGAGGAGATCACTTCACAGTGAGAATCAGAGAGTCCACAGCCAGAAAGTCTGTAATGAGACACAGAGAGGACAGGACGTTATGAGAGAGGACACTTTGTTGGACTGTTTGACATCAGAGCTTCAGATCTTCTTCTCTGGTTTGACTTTGGCTTCATGTGGACATGAAGGAGAGAACATGGAGTTCTGGAGTCATGGAGCAGTGAAGACTGACGGGCCGCAGGTGGAGCAGAGGTTAGTGCCTCAGAGCAGGAGGGTTGTGGGTTTGAATCTAATACTGTGTGTGTGTGTGTGTGTGTGTGTGTGTGTGTGTGTGTGTGTGTGTGTGTGTGTGTGTGTGTGTGTGTGTGTGTTTAATATTCTGACTGAACTGATCTCTGTTCACAGCATTCTGAGTTTCTTTCTCTGGTTTAAAAATGTTCAAATCAAAAGTCTTCAATCAAAATGATCATCTGTGGTCATTTTCTGGATTCTTCTAATAATCAGACCTCATGAAGAGATATAAACCGTCACTGAGCTCTGATCTTCATCAAGTATGATCAGTGCATCCAGAGCCTGACACACAGTGCTGAGCCACGTTTCTTCAGGACAGATCATTGACAGGACTTAACAGGAACATTTTCAGCTCCTTGCTGACTTGAACTTGGCAGAGGTGAGGTTTAGAGCCAATGCTTTGGTCGATTATCACCCCGAAAATTTAATTTCCTTCACCCTCTCCACTTTTACATCCTCTATTATAACTTGAATGTCCTTGTTCCCTTTACAGGAACCAAACAAAATGAAATGTGTTTGATCCAAATTTAATGATATTTTAATTGTATCAAGCCATTTTTCAAACTGATCTAATTCTGACATTTCCTTTGTGAGTTGTTCCAGGTTCTCCCCTGTTCAAATTATATTTGTATCATCAGCAAATAAATCAAAATGAAGTGTTGTGGAGATCTTGAAGATTTCATTTATATCAGTGGTGGGCCGTCAGGGCCTGCAAAGCCTTCTCTGCTGGCCTAAAAATTATCTGAATTACAGACTGATGTAAATTATATTTTGTCCATAAATAATTAATAAATGATTCCAAACGGTATGTTCCAGTTCCTTTCATAGTTTTCCCGTGGTTGTTCTGCTTCCAGACATGTTTTTTTCATATTAAATCATTTAACCAATCAGATTTCAGGCATCATCTGTTGCTAGGGTCAAAGAAATCTGCCCGAGGCCTTCACTGTCAGTTCCTGATGGCGCAATGAAGTAAAGTGAAGCGTCAAACAGACAGTTGCTTCAACCAATCAGATTTCGAGTTGGCGACTCAGCGCCTTCGAGCTTCTAACAACAGCAGATCCAGGCCCTCTGATTTACATTCACCAAGAGATACAGCAGGGGGCGGTATGCACCTAAGTTGTTGGTTGCCCACCGCAATAATTCCAAAGAAGAAGAAGAAGAAAACCTGAAGAGAAATAAAACTTAAGCCAGAAATACCACAGGGCAGCTGGACTTTCAGCCCTGGCTTTATGGGACTGAAACGCACGGATAATCTATATGACAGAGCAGTTGAACTCTTTTTGGGGAAGGAAAGGAGGATGTATTTTGTTTTCAAATAATCGGGATTTTGGTGAGTAAAATGTTCCTCTTTTCCGAAATAATATTGCTGTTTTATTAAGTTGTTGATGCTCATTGTATGTGCACAGATGTAGTAGGAGACTTGTGCACTTCAGCAAAGGCATTTATTCTGGCTGCACAAGTATCTATCTGCTGTGCAACAACTCTTTATGTGCATATCTGCATAATAAGATTTTTTTTGGAGACAAAATAGTTATTGAGAGGTGGATTGATTCAGGCGGATCTGTTCTGAAGGCCTTAATGTGAAATGCACGGTCCGCCACTGATTTATATATATTAGAACCTGGTGATCCATAAATGCAGCTCACTGTCACATTCTTTTCTTTTCCATGTAGATTTCAACTGTTATGCATTCACACACTTCCTTGCTGTTGTGATTTTTCGCACCACTTTATGCATTAGTTTTAGTTTTGTGTCCACAAAAATGGCTTCTCCTCCACCAGGCTTCCCCTCTCTGTTCAAGTAGTTGTTCAGTAATGGGGAATGCCGAGGTAAACCATGGATATCTGACCAATCACAGAAGACTTTGCAGGCCACACAGCCCAAGAAAGTTAGCGCCCGACGAGGGTGCTGGGGTCGCAAACTTTCTTCTGCCAGAAGCTCCTGTGTGAAAAAAATAATGTAATTTTGTTTGAGGACACCCCGAGCTGCTGAACTCTGCTCGGCTTCACGTGGATTATGAATGAACCAGAAGACACACAAAAGCCTGCTTGGCCTTTGGAAATGCTCCTCCGGACAAAGAAGACTGCTGCTCTTCTGTTTTATGGTCAGATGAAAGAAAAACTGGATTGTTTGGCCACAATGAGTTATCTTTCATTTGGTGGAAAACAGGAGAAACTTTCAACCCAAAGAACACCTTCCTCACTGATAAACATGGTGGAGGGAACTGAATGCTCTGGGGGGTTCAGCCAGTGGACCAGGGAACCTGATCACAGTGAACTGCACCATGAAAAAAGAGCAACACATCAAGATTCTGAACAACAACATCAGACAGTCTGCAGAGGAACCTGGCCATGGGCTCCAGTGGACATTTCAACACAAAAACAACCCAAAAATCTCAGTAAAAAGTGGTGAATAAATGGTGAGAGGACCAAAACATGAAGGTTTTGCAGCGGCCCACCAGAGTCCTGACTGGAATCTAACTGAGATTCAGTGAAGAAGCTAAAGATCAGAGTGATGGAAAGACAGAAAGAGTTGGAGCTCACTGCTGAAAATGAATGGAGGAAAAAACCCAGTGGAGACATGCAACAAGCTGCTCAGCAATTCCAGGGAGAGTTTGATTGCTGTAATAGCCAAGAAAAGATTTTATATTGATTATTGAGAAGGGGATGGATCATTTTGGACATGCCACTTTTTGTTCAAATCCAAGTAAAAGCTGAGAAAGATTTTTTCCACCACAGAGCATCTTGTACATCATCTTATTAACTTCTGGAAGAAGCCTGAGTCATTTCTAGTCAGGAAAAAAAGACACTTGCTGGAATAAAAAAAACTTTCAGCCAAAATTTGCCTGCAGTATGAACAATGTTGGGGTAACATGTATCTTCATCCACAGGACATCATGAAAACTAAAAACAATGCAGTACATACACCAGGCCTTCAGGTGGCGCTGTAACTCTACCACAGAAATACACTAATAGGACATGGCAGCACGTTCAGCTTGTCTGATCGCAGATCGCACAAACTGATATTGATATATTTTGTTCTCCAGGACGATCAGACAGGCCTGAATATGGAGCCCTGATTGAGGAACATCTCCACAGAGGAACTACAGGAACTACTTTCTACAAACATCACTGAGACATTGATCATGAGGACATGTGGACTCACTCAGCCTTCCTGCAGTTCCTCACAGCTGGGATCAGTCTCCGTCGTCCCTCCTCTGATGTCTTGTACTTCTTCAGGTTCAACTCCTCCAGGACCTGGTCTGACATCTGCAGCATGTAGGCCAGAGCTGAGCAGTGGATCTCAGAGAGATTCTCTGATCTGTTCTCTGACTTCAGGAACTTCTGGATGTCCTGATGGACTGAGAGGTCCTTCATCTCCATCAGACAGTGGAAGATGTTGATGCTTCTGTCAGGAGACGTTTCATCACTGTTGATGTCCTTCAGGTTCTGGATGACTCTCTGGATGGTTTCTGGACTGATCTTTGTCCGACCCAGCAGACCTTCTAAGAGTCTCTGGTTAGATTTCAGAGAGAGGCCATGAAGGAAGCGGACAAACAGGTCCAGGTGGCCGTTCTGACTTCTGAGGGATTTCTGCAGGACTTTCTTCAGAAACTCATCCAGAGATGGGAAAGAACCATCAAATCCAAAGACCTTGAACACTTTTCCAGAAAGAGTCTTTGGTTCCCAGTCCTGCTCCCAGTCCTCTCTGAGGAAGGTCTTCAATTCGTCTGTCTTCCTGCTGGTGAAACAGTGGAACATGAAGACTGCAGCCAGAAACTCCTGAACAGTCAGATGGACGAAGCTGTAGACGGCTTTCTGGAAGATCACAGACTCTCTTTTGAAGATCTGAGTACAAACTCCAGAGAACAGCGAGGCCTCAGTCACATCCAGACCACACTGCTCCAGGTCTTCTTGGTAGAACAGGATGTTTCCTTTCTCCAGATGTTCCAAGGCCATCCTGCCCAGCTTCAGAAGAAGCTCCCTGTCAGCCTCCGTCAGCCCCTGTGGACCCGTCTCAGGTCCTTCATGGTACTTGAGCTTCTTCCTGTGTGTCTGAACCAGCACAAAGTGGGAGTACATGTCAGTCAGGGTCTGGGGCAGCTCTCCTCTCTGCTCGCTGCTCAACATGTGCTCCAGAACTGTAGCAGTGATCCAGCAGAAGACTGGGATTCCACACATGATGTGGAGGCTCCTGGAGGTCTGGATGTGGGAGATGATTCTGCTGCTCAGCTCCTCGTCACTCAGCCTCCTCCTGAAGTACTCCTCCTTCTGGGCGTCAGTGAAGCCTCGCACTTCTGTCAGTCTGTCCACACATGATGGAGGGATCTGATTGGCCGCTGCAGGTCTGGAAGTGATCCAGACCCGAGCCGAGGGCAGCAGATCCCCCCGGATGAGGTTAGTGAGCAGCACGCTGACTGAAGACTGCTGGGAGACGTCAACCAGCCGCCGTTTGCTGCTGAAGTCCAGAGAAAGTCTGCTTTCATCCAGACCGTCAAAGATGAACAGCAGCTTGCAGACAGCCAGCTCCTCTGCCGTCACCTTCTGGAGCGCCGGATGGAAAACATGGAGCAGCGTGAGAAGACTGTACGGCCGCTCTCTGATCAGGTTCAGCTCCCTGAAGGAGAGAACAACCAGCACACTGACATCCTGGTTCTCCAGGCCCTCGGCCCAGTCCAGAGTGAACTTGTGCACCGAGAAGGTTTTTCCGCTGCCGGCCACGCCGCTGGTCACAACCACTCGGATGCGTCTGAGCTGCTGGGCCGAGGCTTTGAAGATGTCCTGAACCCTGATGGCAGTGTGATGGAGGCTCTCCTTCCTGGAAGCTGTCTCCAGCTGCTTCAGCTCAGGTTCCCTCTGAAGCTCCTCACTGAGTCCCTCTGTGATGTGGAGCTCAGTGTAGATCCTGTTGAGGAGGCTTCCTCCTCCTGCTTCATCACTTCCTTCAGTCACACGTTCACATCTCCTCCTCAGACTCTTCTTATGTTCTTCTAGAAGCTGCTGCAGTCCTGATGAAGAACCCTGGTCCTGCTGCTCCTCACAGACATCACTGCTCTTCTTCTCTCTGTGGACACCAAGAAACATTTACTCTGAGCAACACGACACACAGCAGAGACACAAAGATCCAGCTTCAACTCTCACACTGATTCAGAATAAAGAACTGAATCTGAATGTCAGCAAAACATCTCTCACTCTGGTTTGGAGGAAACAACAGGAAACAAAGAGTTTCTTACTTTGTGTCTGAAGGTCCAGGTTCAACACTGAAGTTTGGTGGAATATCTTTGGACCAGTCACTCTTCAGAGACAACCTGCTGGATCCTGAAGACTCTGCTGTTTGTCTGCTCCTGTAAACAAACCAACAAACAAACAAACAAACAACACACAAACACACACACACTGTAATTACTAACCATTAAATAACATTTTACTGAGATTAACAATTTAATAAAATCCCTAAAAGTAATTAACTACCTGCAGTAATCCATACTTTTCGTAATTTAAAGGAATACTCCACCCAAAAAACGATTTGGCCTCATTTTCTACTCACCCTCATGCTGAGAAACACTCTGGAGCACTTTTTTGATGTTTCAAATGCAGCTGGAGTTTCTGCGGGATTTTCGTTGTCAACAAACAGGGACCGACGGAGCCCGAAAGAAAAAACAGTCCATAAAGTCCACAAATCGTGCCTATTTTCCTTCATACTGCTCGTCCGCTGTAATCCAAGTGTCCTGATCACGTAACGTCCATAATTAAGTCTTAACGAAGTCATTTAGTACATTTTAAGAGCCCAAACAGTGCTCTCTTGTACTTCCCCAGTGCGCGTCTGTGCGCGCACCCTGAACTACGGAAGCCGCGGCAGACCAAGCCAGACGCTTACGCGCTTTCAGCAGGACACCGAATTCAAAGCTTTAAAACAGTAGCCAATCACTTTTGTGATTGTCCACAGCTCGGTCACTCACAGCAGAATATAAACAGCGGAACTTCTTCTTCTACGCTTGCAATTTAGAAAAGTAGTCGCTGAAAGCGCGCAAGCGTGTTGCTTGGTCTGCCGCGGCTTCCGTAGTTCAGGGTGCGCACGCAGACATGCACTGGAGATGTACGAGAGCGCACTGTTTGAGCTCTTAAAATGTACTAAATTACCTCGTTAAGAATTAATTATGGACGTTACGCGCTCAGGACACTTGGATTACAGCGGACGACCAGTTTGAAGGAAAATAGACACGTTTTGTGGACTTCATAGACCGTTTTTTCTTTCGGGCTCCGTCAGTCCCTGTTTGTTGACAACGAAAATCCCCCAGAAACTCCAGCTGCATTTGGAACATCAAAAAAGTGCTCCAGCGTGTTTCTCAGCATGAGAGTGAGTAGAAAATGAGGCCAAATCATTTTTTGGGTGGAGTATTCCTTTAACACTAATAACCAAATGTAAAACTCCTCAGAGACCTGACAAATGTTCTCTTCCCCACATTTCTGAAGCTGCCAAATGTGCTGCTCTTACCAAATAAATTGCCTCTTGGAGATAAATAAAGTTTTTCAATCAATCAATTTCATGAGAATGGATTAAAACAACACTTGCAGAGTGTATATTTCATCAAATGGAGGAAATACGACCAACATGCAGAAACATTTGCACACAGCAGGTGAAAACTTTAAATCAACGTTACATTTTCAATCTGCTCCAGAGTGAATCTCAACCCAGCAGCAGCAGAAACGTCAGCACATCCTCTGCTGTTCAGACTGCAGGGAACTCACTGCTGAACACTTCCCATCATGCTAGCTGCTAACTCTGACTGCTAACATCAGATGAATGCCTCCTCATCATTTTTCCAACACAGAAATGATGATACTCTGAGCAACACGACACACAGCAATGACAAAAACATCCAGCTTCAACTCTCACACTGATTCAGAATAAAGAACTGAATCTGAACGTCAGCAAAACATCTCTCACTCTGGTTTGGAGGAAAGAAGAGGAAACAAAGAGTTTCTTACTTTTTGTCTGAAGGTCCAGGTTCAACACTGAAGTGTGGTGGAAAATCTTTGGACCCGTGGTAAGTCTTCAGAGAAAACCTGCTGGATCCTGAAGACTCTGCTGTGGGTCTGCTCCTGTAAACAACACACACACACACACACACACACACACACACACACACACACACACACACACACACACAAAGTAATTATTAAGCATAAAATAACAATGTACTCAAAATAACAATTTTCATAAAACTACTAAAAGTAACCAACTGCCTGTGGTAATCCATAGTTTTAGTAATTTAATACTTATAACCAAATGTAAAAACCAACACAGACATGCAAAACTGAAAAGTTCTGACTTTTCCGTCATATATATCTGTGAATAAATTATTTTGCTGTCCAGGACTCCCTGGAAAAAGAGGTTTTAATCTCAATGGGACCTTCCTGGCTGAAGAAAGGTCAAATAAAAAAAAAAAAAACAAAAAAAAAAAAATCCTTTTCTGTGTTGTTTCTTTGTTTCATAGAAGGAAACCACTGTTCAGATGACTGAAGTGTCCTGAGATCAAAAAATATGACCAACAGAGTCACTGTTTTACTTCAGATGTGTTTTTCAGAAAAAACTTGTTTTCTCCATTTTTTTCTCAGAGAGACGTGTTTTTGGTGAAACCACCCGATGTTGTACTGATGATTACTAAAGAACACTAAAAGGTAGAAACCAGATTTTTTTCCTAATGAAAGAAGAGAGTTTACTCTTTCATGTGATAGTTTCAGTGTTTACACAATCCTGGAACTCAAATATTTTGAGTCTTGAAACAAGAGTCAAAGTTGAGGGTTTGGCTGATCTGAAACCAGCTGGCAGCGAAAGACTGACAATGAAACAATGAAGATGAAAGTTCAGGACTTCAGGTAAGATGTGAATTACCCTCCAACATCCTTTCAGTACATTCGCACAGAATACGAATTTCAATCAATCAATCAATTTCACGAGAATGGATTAAAACAACACTTGCAGGGTGTATATTTCATCAAATGGAGGAAATACGACCAACATGCAGAAACATTTGCACACAGCAGGTGATCACTTTAAATCAACAATAAAGTTTTATTTTGAAATTGTTCATTTAAATATCTCTGAGTCTGTACTGAGTTGAAAAAACGCTTCACTTCTGCAGCTCATTTCGTGCTGAACTCCTGACAGGTTTTTTTTAAATCCCTGCACCATTAAACCCTCATTGTAGTGTTTTTTTTTTTTGAACTTTTATTAGAACAGGTTCCTTGACAGAATCTCACAAAGCATGACAGATACAAATACAAAATGGCCATTAGAATTAACAAATACAAAAACAATCTAATCACCAAAAAGTGGAAGAACATTCTTTGCAAATTCAATTATCTCCAAAGTAATAAAACATTATAAAATAAAACCAAATGACAACAAAACATGGAACTAGCTCAGTTAAACGAATTCAATAAACTCACTTTTCTAAATACTTTATAACAGGTGCCCATTTTTTATGATAAAAGTCTGTCTGAAGTCGAAGGTTTGCCGTTATATGTTCCATACAGTTCACATCCTTCAGCCTTTGGGTCCACTGGTCCAAAGTGGGTGGGTGGGGCTTTAGCCAGTTTACAGTGATCATTTTATGAGCAAGCAGTAAAAGAACTCTGAGCAAAAATACAGTATTTTTCCTTATGTCTATTAATGGTACTGTACCCAAAATTAGCTGTTGTGGCTCAATTGGTCTATTCAAGTTCAAAATCACATTTATTTCTCGATTCACATTCCCCCAGAAATTTTGCAATTTAGGGCAATCCCAGAAAATATGAGAGAAGTCCCCGATCATTCCACAACCCCTCCAACATTGGGGGGAACATTTATTATAACTAGCTATTACCAGTGGAGTTTTGAAATATCTTATTCTCATTTTCCAGCTGAATTCTTTCCAAGTTGGGCTGCTTAAACATTTCTGCCAGGGCACCCAGGAACTCTCCCACTCTTCATCCGCAATTATTATATTAGCTTCCAATTCCCATTTGCCCTTCACATCCAACGTGTCTACTAATGAGTCCATACAAATCCTATTGTAAATACGAGATATTGTGTTTTTAGTGTTAGTTTTATTCTCTGCGATTTCAATTCAGTATTGTTCAAAATTAGATGGAGCTTCTTTAATTTTTCCCCATTCATTATGTGTCATCAGGTAATGCCGAATTTGAAAATATCTAAATAAATCTTTGGAATCAATGCCATATTTTGCCTGGAGTTGGGAGAAAGTCCTGAAAGTTGTTCCTTCAAATAATTGATTTACTGTGATGAGGCCTTTCTCCCCCCATTTAATGAAACCCCCATCCATTTTTGCTGGAAGAAAGTCACAGGCATTGGTTATTGTTGTTGCCCTTGATAAAAATAGAGGTAGATTCAATAATCGTCTTATCCTCTCCCACATCTTTAATGTGTAGGTAACCCACTCGTTTCGAATCTTAAATTTCTTCCACACTTTTGAATTTAGAAAGGGAAGAGTTGAGAGTGACACATTTTTTACTGAACCTTGCTCTATCTGTACCCATTTTGTATTCATATCTAATCTCATCCACGAAACCAATTTTCCAAGTTGTGCTGCCCAGTAGTATCTTCTGAAATGTGGCAAGGCTAATCCACCCTTATCCTTGCGTGCACACAGGACTTTGAGTCTTACTCTTGGTCGTTTGTTTTGCCAAATAAATTTAGAAACAAGCTTATCCAAAAATGTAAAAGTAGATACAGGAACAGTGATAGGTAATGAATTAAAAAGAAATAACAATCTGGGCAGAATATTCATCCTAATAACTTCGACCCTCCCGACCAAAGACAAAGGAAGCAATTCCCATCTTTCCAAGTCATTCTTAATTTGCGAGACAAGTTTATCATAATTTGCTTTAAATAGCTGATTTGATGCATGGGTCATAATAACTCCTAGGTATCTAAAGCCCCTTTTTGACCATCTGAATTTCACCTGTCTGTCCAAGCTCGTGGGCCAGCATCCTGTTATCATCATTGCTTCTGATTTCACCTCGTTAATCTTATATCCTGAGACCTCCCCATAGTCCCTCAGGCATTGCATAAGAGCTGGAATAGAAGACTGTGGATTTCTTAAAAACAAAATAACGTCATCTGCGAATAATGAAATTTTATGCATCTCACCTCCTTCATCCACTATTCCCTCGATCCGATCATTTCCCCTAATTAACTCGGCAAGTGGTTCAATGCACAATGCAAACAGAATAGGAGAGACTGGATTTCCTTGCCTAACACCTTTTTTAATCTCAAAAAATTTGGAGCAACATCCATTCACTCTAATCCTTGATACTGGGTTTTTATTCAGAGTATTAATCCATCTTATAAATGTCAAATTGAATCCCATTTTCTCCATAGTGTAATTCAAATATGACCAATCCACCCTGTCAAATGCCTTCTCTGCGTCAAGGCTGAGTAGCATTGATGGTTGGGCTGAATGTCTCGCGAGTGACTGTATGTTTAAAACTCTTCTTATATTGTCTGCTCCCTGACGGCCGGGTATAAACCCTGTCTGGTCAGGGTTAATCAATTTAATTAAACACTTCTGAATCCTATTTGCCATTATGGAACTGATAATTTTTACATCAGTCCCCAACAAGCTAATTGGCCGATAGGCACCACAGTCCAGTGGGTCTTTCCCCTCTTTATGAACTACTGTAATTATGGCCTCTGACCAGCTCCTTGGTGGATCATCCTCCTGCAAGGCATAATTAAAGGTCTGACAAAGTTTTGGCACAAGCTCCACCATGAAGGTCTTGTAAAATTCACCTGGAAGACCATCTGTACCTGGGGATTTGTTGCTTTTCAATGATTTGATAACATCTTGTATCTCGCTTTCTCGAATTGGAGATAATAATTCATCTGCCTCAGATACAGAAAGCTTTGCTAAATTAAGTTTGTTAAACAAATTTTCTATTTTCTTTTTGTTTTGTGACTCCTCTGGTGCATCATAAAGGTTTTTATAGAAAATTTGAAAAGCTTCAGCTACTTCTTCTGGGTGTGAGACCTCGGTCAAAGATGTCGGGTGTTTTATCTTAGGAATGACACGATTTGACTGTTCTTTTCTCAGTTGAAAGGCAAGAAGCCGGCTCGCTCGATTTCCCATTTCATAGTATCTTTGATTTGTGTATCGAAGTGCTCCCTCAGCTTTCTGTGTGAGAAGTTTGTCTAAAGAAGCTCTGCAGTCTTGTAGTTGCTTTAATACCTGTTCATCTTTTGTTACTTTATGTTCATGCGTTAATCTTTTAATATCACTTTCCAACTGTTTTTCCTTTTCAATTCTCTGTTTTTTTATTTTGACAGCGATCTCAATACACTTCCCTCTCAGCACTGCTTTAGCTCCATCCCAGAGAATTGAGGGAGACACTGATCCATTCTCATTGATTGTAAAGTACTCATCTATTGTTTGCTTTATTTGTTCGTTAATACTTGGGTCAGTTAGCAATGACACATTCAGTCTCCAGTATTTAAAGTGCCAATCCAAACCTAAATTTAACTTCAGCCTTACAGGACCATGATCAGACAAAGTACTGGGTTCAATAACACATTCTCTAATTTTGTGCAGGCTTTGTTTTGAAATACATATTAAATCAATTCTAGAATAAGACCCATGCACCATAGACAGAAATGTGAAATCTTTTGTCGTTGGATTCTTGGCTCTCCAGACATCCACCAATCCTAATTCTTCTAACATGTGTTTTAATGCTTTTGCTTTCCTGCTAGAAGGTCCATAATCAGATGGTAATCTGTCTATTTTCCCATTTAAAACGCAATTAAAGTCACCCCCTAAAATTATGGTACCCCTAGCTTCCTTTGCCAATACAGATGCTATTTCTTTAAAGAAAGTAGGGTCATCTTCATTGGGAGCATAGATATTCATGATGGTAAACTCAACTCCACCAACTGTTCCTATAATAAGAATATATCTACCCTCTTTATCCTTTACTTCTCTTTGATATGCAAAACTAATGGACCGACTGATCAAAATCGCCACTCCTCTCTTTCTACTATTGGAACAGCATGCATAGAATACCTGAGCGACCCATTCTCTTCTTAGTTTCTTGTGTTCTACATCATTCAGATGGGTTTCCTGTAACAAACCTATTGAGCAATTAAGTTTTTTCAACTGAGTGAAAATCTTTTTCCTTTTTATAGGACCATTTATTCCTTTCACATTATAACTGATAATCTTTAAATCAGACATAAAATGTTTCTTGTTATCATTTTACTTTCCCCCTTATCACAGTTGCATAAAGAAAATAACTTTGCCATTATATTTACACATGCCATTTGTGTGGACTTAACTAACATGCCAAGGAAATCAGAACTATTTACACATAGAACAAAGAAAGTGAAATAAATGAACTCACATGTGACTTCCAAAAAATCAACCGAATAACAAAATGTATCCAGCCCTTGTTGTAAAGCAGGCAGAGGGTTGTGACTCTCAATTCCCTCTGGGTAACATGCACTAAGTGCTGACCTAACCACAAACCAAAGAAAAAAACTAAATCCTTGGTGAGGTAGCAATCCTATCTTGGAAAAAATGAAAAGAAAAACCAGAGTTAACTCCCCTATTTTCTTACTAATATCTATGTAATTTATCTTTAACTTCAGCAGGTTCAGCTGTTTCAATTATGCACCTCGAAAAATGTAACATCTTATTGTAATCAATATTGTATCACTTTGTCACAATGTAGCAGGGTAACCTCATCAAAATCTGTTACCTGAGCACATCACTGAACAATGTTCAGTGAACATTAATTCTGTAAAAAGGTCCGCAGGTCCGCATCCGACAGCGACGTGTCGTTTCTTCCTCTCCTTCCACCGTCTTGTCGTTGCCATATCTCTTTTGAGAGCTCCCGTTCCAGCTTCTCTCTCTCGCTCACCTGCACGTTGACGCCCAGCTCCATCAGTGTTGGCGCAGCCTCCACCAGCGTAGGAAAAGTCTTTACTCCCGATTTCAAGTGAACCCTCAGCTGCGCCGGGAAGCGACACCTGGCCTGGATGCCTTTCTCCTTCAGTTGTTTTATCACTCCACGGACCCGCGCCCTCTTCCTCTGTACTTCTGGAGAATAATCATGATCAAAATAAATCACCTCTCCTTGCAACTTTACTTGCTTTTGGGCCCAGGCTTGCCGCAGCACCGCTTCCTTCACTGTATAATCCAGAAACCTCACGATAATGGAGCGCGGGGCCGCCGCCGCGGCCGGCTTCAGTCCCAGCGATCGGTGCGCTCTCTCAATCTGTACTTTCACTTCAGGCGGGAGTTGCAGCGCGGTCTCAATTAGTTCCTTCACAAAACCAATTGTATCATTTTTCTCGCTGTTTTCGGGGACTTGATAAATTCTCAAGTTGTTGCGGCGCATTCGATTCTGTAGGTCATCACACATATTAGTCAGAGCCGCCTCCCGTTTCAACAGGTGCCGCATCATCCTTTCATGGCGCTCACCGGTCTCCTCCGCTGCGCTGACTCTTGTCTCCGCCTCATCAGTTCTCTGCTCCAATTTTTCCATCCTCTGGTTCAAATCCGTGACGGACACCTCCAGTCTTGATAACGAGGCTTTTGTGTCTGCAAACGACTCTTTATTTTCTTTCCGTAACTCTCTCAGCTCCCGGAGAATCTCCTCCATGTTCATTGCGTCCACCTTTGCACTCGCCTCGTTTGGGGAAGATGGCTGCCCTTTTTTTCCTTTCGCTTCTTCTTGCGCTTTTTGCTGTTTCCCCGCATTCCTCGTATCTCTGGACGTGCTCATATTTGTCTTGTTGTCATTCAGGTTCACCCTCTTTCAATTAAGATGCCATCTAATGTTGTAAAATGCAAAACACTGCTGATTTCCTGGGGAGCTCCACTCCGTGCGTGTGTCTCACAACATGGCGTCACCGGAAGTCCCATTGTAGTGTTTTTATTCACTGTCCTGCTGGTTCTTGGAAAAACTATGTTGTTTAAAAGCGGTCAGTGGTGGAAAAAGGTTTGGGGGCCGCTGTGCTGCAGGGCATGTAGCACCACCAGATAGAGGAAGTGGATGAAATCAAGAAGATCTGCCAATGGAGAGAAAATACTGGACTGAGAAAACATGGAGGCTCTGATCACGGCAGCACAAGAACACACACTGAGCTGAAGGTTCATCAGCCTTGGAACTTGCTACTTCCTGTTCATGAGAGCGCTTTTTTCTGGTGAGTGTTATTTATTTATCGTCAGAAAACATGAAGTGCTTTCAGCTGAAATGTCCCCGTATTGGAAACAGAGTGAACAGGAAGGAGATTTAACCCCAACTCTGCCTTCACTCTCAATCACAACAACCGACGAATCGTTTTATTGTGACATCTAACGGTAAGTCCATGATTATTGTTTATTCAGTGTTGAGATCCAGATGGTGACTCCCTCTGGTTTTCTCTCTGTGATGTTTATTAATCTGTCATTAGAACGACTGAACCAAATCTTTGTCTTTCAGTGAAGGTTTCAGTATTTGGCAGCAGGAGTTTGTGGTCTCAGTGTGTGAGGCTGAAATGAAAACCTGCTGTGTGTTTTGCTTGGAACTGATCTGTTCGTCCCTGTCAATGACCAAAATGTCTGAAGGGTTCCAGTCAGTGGTGTGTTTGAGTTTCACACTTGTAAAACCTTCATCTTTATCACTTTGGTAGAATTTCTTGCGTCTTGTTAAATTGCAAAACTTCCCCTGTATGTGCGTGGTTGCTACGTGCACGGTGCAGTGCACACGTATTGTCAGTGTTCCAGTGGAAAATAAACCACAGATCCCTAAACTCCCCAGCATCTCCACTGAGAGACGGAACTTCCAACAAAAAACCTCTGGCACCGCCACTGTTTCTGCCCCTGAGAAAATGTTAAAACTGACATGAATTTAAACCCTGTTGCACCAAATTCAGCAAATAACAAAACATGCATAAAATTCAAGCTTTGAATCACTTAGGACCAAATATTCCTCAATCTTCATTGCTGCAGTCACAGATTAACTTTTGTTCCATGTTTTACGGCCTGCAGATAAAGAAGTGTGCAGTTATAAACGTTTTACTTTATCAACATGCAGCTGAACTTTGAACTCAGTCTCACCTCCAGAAGCACATTTTAATGGTTGTGTCTGTTCAAAGGTTCCAGACCAGCCTCACCATGAACGCCTGCTCCATGAGCTCGGTGATCATGCAGTGTGGAGACGTTCACACTGAGAGAAGCTCACTTTGAGCCAACAGAAACACTGAGAGCTGCGTCTCTTCTTGTGTTTGGTGTCTTTGTGGATTCTGTACCTGGACTCTGCAGGAGCAGCTGGCATCTCGTCCCTGTCCACAGACTCTGCTCTGTCCTCCTCTTCACCCACATCACTCATCTTCAGTCAGGCTGAGAGAGAATCAGGACAAACCTGTTCAAGAGGCACAGATCATTTCTTTTGACGTCCACGGAGAAAAAACTCAGTCACTCTTTGACATTAGAAGACAAAAACTGGACAAACTCTCACCTGGTTCTCCTCCTCTGACACCGCTGACTGGAAGTCGTCCTCTGGACTTCTTGGTTTCCTGGTTGGACTCTTGTCCTCAGAGACATAATTGTACCTGGATCACCTGAACACAGCTGCTCCTCCTCCTTTATGCTGACAGGAAATCTGAGACGTGTCCTCCAGTTCTCTGACTGAGGCTGGACTTTAAGGCTAAACATTAACTTTTTGAAAACTTCCAGAGTCCAACTCCACCAACGGGGACTCTGCTCCTGGTTTATTGTTGCCACTTTATTCCTTTATTGTTTTATCGTTTTCAATAAAGACAATAAATGAAGTAGAGCTGAGACTGTGTCTCCTGTCTGAGCAGCTCAGCCTCCATCTGATATACGTTGTTAATATTTAGGTAAATTTGTGCAATAACTGATAGAATCTTGTTGTCATGTTCAGCAGTGGCAGAGCAGAATAACTGTGACAACTTCTTTACCTCACAGGCCCTCAGCCTGCAGCTGCTGATAAGAAAGCAGTGCATGATGGGAACAGTACAGAAGAATAAACCTTTTTATAATCACAATATGAAGGTGTTGATCATCTTGACAGTAAACACTGATTTTGCTGAACAGATATTTACATAAAGTTTAAAGCTAGGGTTGGCGATCTTGGAAAACTAGCGTTAGCATGTAGCATCTCCCCAAGGCTCCGCCCAGCTCCCACCCCATTGGAGGAGCTCCCGTTGGGAGCGGAGACGCGGAGACGTTCGTGGCGCGTGCGCCGTCACTTCTACGTCCAGTGCGTTCCTGGCGTAACCTGTCCTCAGCGCTTCGTTTCTTCGTTTTTCTTTATTTGCACTACGCCATGTTATGGGGCACTCACCGGTAAGTAAACCCCCAAACATTCGTCTCCGCCATTCTGCAACGACGCTCCGTCCTTCTGCGCGCGCACTGAACCAGGGTCAGTGCACGCCATTGATATGTACGCGCACGGGGCAGGTCGAACAGTGAAGGGATTTGATTGGTTTAAAACAAGGTGTCCCCTCAAGACTACTGGTTGCTGTTTTTCCCGTTTTACTCCTGCTGTAGATAGCGGATATTTTCCAAACTACTTTAAAAACACGCTATGAATATCTTCCCATCGGGTCATAAAGATCATTTTAACCAGTATTTAGAAAAATGTATCTCATTCAAATCGCCAACCTGAGCTTTAATGCTCTTTCTCTTTCACTACCATCGATGCATATGAGACTTTTTTTGTAATTGATTTGGGATGTTAAACATGACAAAGACAATGTTTTTTCTTTAATTATCCCTATTTGAAACAATATAAATAACAGGATTTTATAGCATGTAATTTAATTACTTTTTTAAGTTGACCTTAAGCAATGTTTTTGAGTTAGGTGTACTTATATATAAGTATAGTTGAATTTACTCTAAGGTTGTTAGTTAGAGACACTCAAAAGCAAGAACATGTTATACCAACTTGACATAATTAAGTCAGAACAACTTTTTCTAAAACTTTGAGTATACTCTACTTAATCTATTTAATTATTTTGAATATTCGGGTTTACAGTGCAACAAGTTAATGTGCAATTGACTGCAGAATGTATTGTAGATTGAAGTTCTGAGCTTTTACATGAGAGGTGTGTGCAACAACTGAACATTGTGTGTAGTGTTTAGACCACAAGGTGATGTGCATCCTCGCTTACCATGACAGGTTGCAGCTTGTAGCGGCAGTCACTCTCTGTAGCGTAACGTTAATCCAATGTCCACTGTTGTGTGTTTTTTGCAGACAACAGGGTAGTCGTTTTTGCAAAATAAACAAAACATAAATCCACAAGTAATAAATTGTGAGGGTTCACGCGTCATAAAATATTCTCCGTCCCTGTCATGCCAGCAGCATCACTCCTTCCGCAAACAAGCACACGTGGAAGTGAGGTAAACTCAATGCTTCTTTTCATTGGATGGCTGGTTGCCTAGGTGATGTAAGGACCCCTTCCCCCGTCCCGTCTCAAGAGACAACCAGGACAGGTCAAAATGCAAAGAAAATTAAAAAAAAAAACATTTAACTAAAAACAACATATATTATATATATATTATACATATCGTTGCGGCGGCAGGCGCCGCAGGGGGCCGCCATACTGTTTGGTGCCGCAAGGCATCATGGGAGGGGTTTGTTCGGGCCGTTTCAAGATGTATTTTGTGTTAAAATTTGTTAAAATGTACTTCGTTTTGTTAAAGTTTGTTGAGTTATTGTTTTTCTATGTGTTGAAGCCGTTTTTCCGGTCTTTTTATGTTAAGTTTCATTTACGTTATGTTGGACCAACAGTGAGAAGGGTCGGTGTGACACTGATGTAGCCTCTGTGCCAGCAATATACGATGTGCGCGACATGCTCTCAATATTAATTGTTAGAAAAACAAAAGCTTACGATGAGTTGAAGTGCAGCAGTCCTCGTTGATCGTTGCCTTTGTTGTGAATAGGTCGTTGCCGCTGTTACAATATGTATTGTATTTAAACATTCAAAATAATTATCAAGCAACTAAAAAAATATTATACTTTCAAGAATGTCAAAAAAGAGCAGGATTTATCAATATCTGTTTTGTACGATGCTTGCACGCTTTGTGCACAAACTAAAAATTTTTTTTGAGTTGCACAGTTCCTGCAAGAATCTTATCTTACTTTCACCCCTGGACACGGAGTGGATTATCGATCGGCGTAGACGACCTCGTACAATCAGATCTGAAATACAATCCCCTCCCAGTGAAGCGGATCCACTCGGGTGTTTATATGACACATTTACATCTGATTCTATGGAGGATTTTGGGCTCATGTCAACGTGGCCACTGACAGACCACAGTCAGGTTGGGTGGGGCTGAACACCTCCAGTATCATGGCCCTCAGCACAGGCTCCCCTCAAGGCTGTTCACCCTGAGGACACATGACTGCGTCCCCAGGTCTGCCACCAACCGCACTGTGACGCAGCAGCGGTGAGCCTCATCAGGGACCACAGGGACCTGGTCTCCAGAGAGGAGGGGGAGCGGCTGGCGGGCTGGTGCCGGGACCACAGCCCCATCCTGAATGTGGACAAAACTAAACAGATCATGGTGGACTTCAGGAAGAACCAGCCCCGCCACGCCCCACTTCTCATCAGTGACTCAGCTGTGGAGCTGCTCAGCAGCACAGAGCTCCTGGGGGGCACGTCACAGATCAGCCCAGCTGGTCGGTGAACACAGTGTGACTGGTTCAGAGGACACAGCAGCGCATGTAGATGAGGAGAGTCCGCCTGCCCCCGCCCATCCTCACTACGTTCTCCAGACGCACCACAGAGAACATTCTGACCAGCTGCATCTCTGTGTGGTGTGGAGGCTGCAGCGCCGCTGACTGGAGGAATGTGGGGAGAGTGGTGAAGACAGCAGGAAAACAATCCTCGGGACTTCTCTCTCCTCCATCCAAGACGTTGCACAGAAGCGATGCATATCCCGAGCCTCAAACATCAGCAGTGACTCCCCGCCACGGACTGTTCTCCCTGACGGCCTCTGGACGGAGGTTCTGCAGCATTCGGTGAAAGACGACTCGGTTCTGCAACAGCTGCTGCAACAAAATTGCGTTCTGTTGACAACTGTGCATACTGGAATGACAAGAAAGGTTTTCTAAATCTAAGTCTCAGTCAGTGTAACTGTCTGAGAGACACTTTCTCTGAAATTTAATTGAAATGTGATTTTTACATTTTCTCATAATGTCATTAATTTATCAATCCATGGTCATTAAAAACTGATTTAAATATACGGCCTTCCTCATGACCAGAGTTCAAACATCACACCTGTGGCATTATGGGGTGGAGCAGTACAGCAGCTGAGCATCATGGGTACAGAGCAGAGCCCCAACATGGCGACATACAGCCGAAAAATACTAATATCCTGCATAGTTCAGCAGGTGAACACAAGAACTTTCATTTTAGAGACTTGTTATGTCTTTATGTTTGGAGCTTTCATGGTGTCTGTGGAGGAAGAGAGACGGAATAAAACTGAAAAACACAGTTCAGGGAAACCTGTCTTGCTCAAGGACGCTTCGGCACATGGACAGGGGGAGGTGGAGAATAAAACCAACACAATACAATTAAATTCATTAATTGATGAAGTCCAGAAATTACACACTCTGATCTCACTATGATCCCCATTTGCAGAAGTGATGGAGCCAAGTTTGAATCACTCTATTGACCAGATTTTATCTACAAAAATTTTTTGCACAAATATATATTTATGAGCTGCATAATAATCATGAATAAATAAACTGTAACTCATATTTTACCCCTGAAAAGCTTGCAGGCATTTAGTTTCTTTATATTCTGGCACTAAACATGTTAATGAAACTCTCCCAGCTCCTGATGTCCACTGCAAAGGACGTCAGACTGAAAAAAAATCCATTCAATAATTTACATAATATATTATCAAAATAACTCCAAATACTTTACTAGTAGAAGTTAAAACTGTAATGAGAACCAGTTTGTCTGCAGCTTCAGAAGAAATATATCGATCCTCCACCAGTCACATTCACGTGTTCATTCACACTTTTTCATACCTGCTCTCTTGAAGCTGGTCTGAGGTTTAAAGCTGGTTTCCAAAAGTCTGCGTTGTCGATCAATCTCCTCCTCGAACTGGACGACAGTTTGTTCAAACACGGTGAATATTTCTCCAGCAGCAGCAGTCAGTCGCTCGTTGATAAACTCTCTCAAAGCCTGAACTGAAGTCATTGTTGCTGCAGGAGATGAAATGTTTCCTCTGAGAGACACAACAACACAGCAGAGAGCTGCTGCTTCTTCTCTCCATGTGTCGGAGGCTCACAAACAGTGTTCAGCTTCATACTGACTCCTACTGGACACAGGGGGAACTGCAGGCTTTCAGCTGCACCGGTTGGAGCTCGATTTTCAATTGACGAGTTGTTTTATTAAACTATCAACTTAATGATCATAATCTGTGAGACATCAACATGTAATTAATTTTTTGAAATCAAGATAATGTCTGGATTTTCTGATCAGTAGTAGACTTTCTAGAAACATGCCCATAGTAATTTTGGGAATCATCAGCAACTAAAGTTAAAGTTTGAAACTTCTCAAGAATGTCAGGGTTATTCAAAATAATGGTAGAAAAGAACATTCCTGAATAATTTTTTGCAAATTTCATGTGTCTCTGATTTTCTCATTAAATTAGTTCTCACTGTTTAGAGCACATTTAACACTTGGTAACAGTTTTTACCAGCAGGGACGAAACTGTCTTAATGCTGATTTTGACAGATTGACTGTCAGAATAACTTGGATTTGAGGACTGGATGAAATGTAATGTGTTCTGTGAGGTCACGTTCAGTGGCATCCTGGTGTGCATTCATTGGATCTATCTCCTGTTTCAGTATTACAGCTGATCAAGGTGTTTGGATGAACACCAAAACATCTTGCTTTCATGTTTTCGTGGATCGTGTCAAACCTTTTTGTTTTGAGGAATGGATGACAAACGTTGAAGAATGCAATCAGTTGAAAGACATGCTCCACACATATAACAATCCATACAAGTTTTCAGACATTGTATGTCAGCAGGCATGTGTTGAACGGAAACAAAAACTACGTTTTTTCCTTTCTTGACTCCATGTCACTCAGGACATCAAAACAAGTCAAAAATCTGGGTGTAATTATGGACTCAGACCTGAAATTCAGAAACCACATAAAGACAATCACAAAATTAGCAAATGACCATCTGAAAAATATCACAAGAATTAAAGGATTTCTTACCAGACAGGATTCAGAAAAGCTTCTTCATGGATTCATTTTCAGCAGGCTGGATTATTGTAGCGGTGTGTTTACAGGTCTCAGTCAAAAAATGTGTGAGACAGGAGCAGCTCATCCAGAATGCTGCATCCAGAGTCCTCAGCAACACAAAGAGGGTGGAGCACCAACTTCAATCTCTGCACTGGCTGCATGTGAGTCAAAGGATTGACTTCAGAATCTGACTGCTGGTCTGTAAAGCTTTGAATGGTTTGTAGAAGAAATCCATGTCAGATTTCCTGGTAGAATGTGAACCATCCAGACCCCTGAGGGCCTCAGGAAGAGCTTTACTAAGTGTTCCCAGAGTCTGAAGCAAACAAGGTGAAGCAGCTTTGATTCCTCCACTCCTCACCTGAGGAACAAACTTCCTGAACACCTGAGGGCTGCTGACACACTCAGGACTGAAAACACTATTTGCACAGGGTTTACTCATTTTGAAAATTAATCAATGAAAATAATCTTGGATAAATTTTTGAAGTGATGCAGTGAAGCTCTTCCTCTGCTCATGTAGAAATGTACACTCATAGTTACTGAAAACTGAGACCATATTTTACAACATAATTTTTACTTTGAAACCCTACAGTGGAATTTTTCACAGGAATCATTTGTTTAGGATATTAGCATACAGAAATAAAAATCTAAAGTTTCAAGAATAATGTCAAAACTGAAACTTAACTAGAGAAAATGGCATCTGCCAAACATAAGATCTTAACAGTCAATACCAGGTAAGGCCTCCGTTTGCTTTGATGCAGGCGGTGATCATTGGTGCAGGACCAGGCCTCAGATGGTGTCCTGCAGAATCCTGTTCCACTCTTGCTGTAGTGCCCGGATCGGCTGCCTATTTGTTTTCTGGGGAACCCAACTGCTCACCTGAACACCGAGATACTCCCTCAAATGTTCAGTCGGATTCATATCTGGAGAAGTGGCAGGCCAGGGTGGGACATCCACACCTTGGGCCTCCAGGTCCGCTTAGGTCTCTTGTGCCCAGTGCCTGGAGGTGCTGCTCAGGTGACAGATGTGGCATGATGCTGTTCACTGGACTAACAATGGTCTTTTTTTGAGCCTTTATAGAGGATAGCCAGTGAGTATTGCTCAATGTGTATTTGGTCCAGTTTTGCAAGATACCAACCCTCATGCAATGAACCATGACAACACGACAATACATCATCATCTCAACTCCCCAAGTCATCATTAAATCCACAATGAATAATTACAACCTCTACAAGTGCAAATATGCAAACATTTATAGCTTGAAGTTTCGAGCACGACGTGTTGAGTTCTCTGACTAGAGGACATATATTTATGGGTGTTTTGTTACAACAAACATCAACATGGGAAAAGCTCAAAATACAAAATTTGAAATGCATTTTTATTGGCTTCATTTTAAAATAATCAACTATTTTTTCTCCTGTTTTAATTTCCCATTGTCTATTCAATGTTCATTGTTTATGTGTATTTTGGTTTCTGTGATTTTAATGTAATTTAATGTGTTTCTTGTCCTTGTGAAGCACTTTGAATCGCCCTGTGTACAAATGGTGCCAAACAAGTAAACCTATATTGCCCATGTAGCAAATAAAGACGGAAGTTAAGTTACGACTCTGTTATGTGGATTCAGATTATTTTTGCCCTCATGCGTAGAGTCACTGTGCTCCCTGGAACCGGAAGCAGGAATTAGGAAAATCAAACCAAAACAAACGGAAAAACTGGGCACAGGTTGAGAAAAGAACTTTTCATAGAAACCCTGAGACAACAAGAACTTCTTGAGAGGGGAGGTGGTTGCTCAAACAGCTCCATGATAGACGACCAGCAGATTGGCTGCTGCCGGCGAATCACGAAGCTGTTTGAAACAGATGAAGATACAACAGCTGGTGCTGAAGACTGCTGACTACAAAGCCAGAGATCAAAACCTGCAAAGTGGGAAAGAGACATTTTGCTTCTGTTACAGGTACTGTATAATCTGTTTAAACTGGGGCCCGTGTGTACAAGGATTGATCCTGCACTCAAAAAAATGATTTTTCCCTGTCATAGGTATTAGAAGAACACATTTTCTTGATTTTACGTAATTACACTCATTTCACACTTTTATTTGAAATAAATTAATAAAACCTACACGATTCTTTTTAATGTAAAGTTAATTCAAATGAAACACATAAAACAAATGAGATCCATTCACATAACGGTTCGGTCAGTAGGGGGCAGTGTTTGTTCCGCAGTGTCGTGGTCTGCAGGTCAGACCAAAGAAGAAGAAAGACTTCCTCTTCAAAACGCGGCACTTTCACCACCTCTCACCCGTCCGCCATCGTCGGCTCTATTATCATACTTGAAGTTGGTAAGAGTTTTAGTTTCTTTACCTTTAGCTCTTTATCATTATTTATCAGATGCGGTGGATATAAACACCATGATGATGTTGATGAAAAGCCATCTCGTTTCAGTCAGAGATGCAGCCAGTTGCATGCTGGGAGCTCTTGCCTGTGTTCAGTCTGTGGCCCACAAGTGCTCTGAACAGCATCTCCAGAAGATTAAACCATGGCTTTTGCAGTTTCATTGTGACAATAGATATGCACATTTCAGTGAGTTGATTTTGTTTCATTTGTAATGCAACTGTTTTCTCTTGTAGATACCCAGTCTCCCTGAACAGCATCGTGGCATATTGTTAAGAAATGTGACCACACTGTGCACCTGACAGTCTCTTTACATCGGTAAGTATCATGTTATAGCTTTTAATAATTCTTGAACGTAATGTGTTATATTGTGCACTAGTCCTGCCTCACTTGTCCTATTGTGTAGAAATCTGGGGAAATAATTATACAAGCACAATTAAACCACTTATTATTCTCCAAAAGAGAGCAATTCGGATAGTACACAGGGTAGGTTATAGAGAGCATACTAATGCTCTTTTTATAAAATCGCACTTCCTAAAATTAGAGGATTTAATAAATTATAATAGAGCAATATTCATGTTCAAAGTTAAAAATAATTCTGTACCTGCAAATATCCAGAGATCTTTTTTTCAACAAAAGGAGGGCTATAAACTAAGGGGAAAATCAAATGTCAAAACTCAGACGTTGCGAACCACAAGAAGAAGCTTTTGTTTGTCCATTTGTGGAGTGAAGCTGTGGAATAACTTGAACGAGGAACTGAAACACTGTAGATCCATTCAACATTTCAAAACAACTTACAAAGCCAGTGTCTTCTCAGGATACCAGACTGAAACAAACATTTCTTCATAGATTGTGTTTCAGGAAGAAATTGTGATACTCATAAAAATGGTTGTCTGAAAACTGATATATGAAGCAATGTAACCACTGTTCACAAAGTGTATGTATGATTACTGTATGCATATAATGATTGTAGTGAAAGGGGTGGGCCTCTGTAAGGTTTCACTTCTAACCCTCTCCTTTTTGAACAATTGTACGAAAATCTAATGTACAACTGTACATGTAACCTTTTGGTTTTTCTGTTCTTATATATCTTTGTTTTGATGTTTGAAATAAACTTTATTATTATTTTGTATTATTTTCAAGGGTTTTTTTCCATGTCAGGTGTTCGGGCACAAACAGAAGAAACAACATCACAGAGCACAGTACAAACATTTGTCTTGGAATGTGGTCAAGAGGAAATGTTTTTATTAATCTATTGGACAAGTAGTAGCAAACTAATAGAATACAGCTGCTGACAGGATAAACCTTTTTCTGTTTAAGTGGTAGTTTTCTCTCTGTTCTGCCTGCAGGTGTATGTGACAGTGTAAGGTGTGTGACATATTGTTATCAAGTAAATATGAGTTATTTAAACATTTTCAGATCAGACATTGCCATCATGGTCGCAACTTCAGATACCTGTGTATGTATAGAGACTGCCCATGTACTTTCACTTTGTGGAAAAACTTTGGAATCATGTTTGCTGGAGCCATTCCTCACAAGCAGCTCAGAAGGCATTCGAATTAGTCACATTTTCATGTCAAAATTGTGCATGTAAGAATATCTCATCCAAAAGGGATTACTTTATTCATATTAATGAACATCTAAGGAGGCATGAAACAGTTAAATGTGTTCTTGAAAAATGTACAAATGTACAAGCTGATATTTACAGTATGTTCAGTTCTCATAAGAACAGAAAGCACAAGCCTTAACAGTTTAACAGAGTTTAAAGCTGCTGTGGTTACTACTGGACATCTTATGTCTGATTATCAGTTTTTTATTTTTAGATTAAAAGCAGAGTTTATGTGGATTAACGTGATGCCCCTTGAATCACGGTTCATCTCCCAGCTGGACAAGTACACAGAGAACCTGATGAAGGTTTTTTGTAGAAAAGGTGGAGTTGCAGGACACAAGATCTGCCAGATATTGACATTGACAGCTGAGGTACATGCTCTGGAGGTGTGTCTGTTAAAATGTAAATGAATTAATCATATTCAGCACTGAAAGTTATCTTTTTAATTTTTTTGTAGACGTCAAGAGAGACTGCATTATGAAATGTCTGTGTGTCTCCCTCAGTGAGGACAGCAAGGATCTCATCAAGGAATACAAGGTCAGTCAATATGTCAACGTGCAGAAGTATAATCTGTTTATCTGAGAGGAAATTATTATGTAGTGTTAATGTAATCTAACATCTTCGTCTGTCTTTCAGTTATCTTGTTGTTATAAAATTGCTTGAATTTGTTGTCTGATTGATTAAAATATAGAAACATGGGCAACAGTTTGTGTTTTTGTTGTGTGGATGGACGGATGGAAGCGCTGTGCATTTAAGTCCCAGTTGCTCACAGCTCTTGGCTGTTGGGGTGTTGGCTGTCCAGAAGACCTGCCAGTGTTCCCCTGACTTCTGCCATCCCCAGTCAGCAGGGATCTCGACTTCAGGCTGACTGGGTTGCCTGGGCCCACACACAACCAGCCTGGCAGGCAGCACGCTTGGCATGTTGGAGATATAGAAACAGAAATTAGAACAAGAAAATAGTAAAGACTGGAATATCTGTATGTGTGTCACACTTTATATGAGCAAGAGCACTGGCTGATTTAGTTTTTTTGGTCCACATGACATAGATATGTACTAGTTTAAGATTTAAAGCAGCAAAGTTGCACATTATATTAACCTGGATGATGATGATCAAACATATCCCAGCAGCCATCTCTGAAGGGTCTCCATACATGCCAGTCATAACATATACAATGGCCTGTCCAATGGTGATGATCATTCCAACACTGCAAAGTACAGAAAAGAATATTTGAAATGAGTCATCTTGCAAAGAGAGGAAAACAAAAAAGGCAAGGAAAAAATAAACCACATCGAAGAAAAGCATCCTCAAAGGCTTCAAAGGATATGTGAAATGGTTTAGAAATAGCAGATGCAGTGAGAAATGACACGTAGGTTTCTGAGCGCCATTGAAGAGCGCTCTGTCTTTGGGAGTGTCTCCCACCTCAATGATCTTAGCAGCAGCCAGCAGCTGCATGATCAGGCCTGAGGTGACAATGGGTGAGATAGCGAGCTCCATCAGAGTACCTGGAGAATAAAGTAATCAGCGTTACTGTCAGAACATGCAACGACAGCCGCATGACAGGGGGGGGAAGCAAGTGGGCCGACAACTGTTGACCTTTGACTTAAAGGGGCTGTGTCATGCAAAATTCACTTTTTGTATGTTTTAACCTTGTTATATAGTTATGTACTCACCAAAAACACCCCCAAAGCATTTTTTTTCCTTCGTGCCTGTGTGTTTGAGCTTTCCTCCTTGTGCTGCTCAGAGAGGCAGCCCCTCCCACCGTGAAAACGCTCTGTTTCCCACATTGACGTCGCACGGAGAAGATGGCTCCCCTGAGCCCCCCCCCCCCGCAGGCCCTCGGAAATCAGCGTTGCTGTTTTTTGTAATTCTGATTACGGAGAAAAACTTTGACCATCGTCTGAAAGCAACAGTTAAGCAAGAGCAAGAGTCTGAAGAGTCTGAAGGGTCTGAAGGGTCTGCGCTTGGTGAGTTTCTCACAGGAAAAGACGTTTTCGTGTGTCTTTACGTGTAGAGAAGCTAGAGCTAAAGCGCTAAAGCTAGCCAGCGTATTTGTTTTGAAGCTGTGATTGGTTGAAGTAGCTGTCAGTCAAAGTCCACAGGGGGAGAGGCGGGATTTCAGTGAAACTGAGCGTTTTCTCTTCCGGGTTTCAGAATTAACCCCAGAAAATCTTTTATTTCACACAAAACGACTTTTTCTTTGCTCCAAAAATAAACTATTACCTTGTTAATGCCATTTCTAGGGTTTGGACGAGCTAAAAAAGCACGATACAACCCCTTTAAGGCAAGTGGTTCTGAGATGACACTACTCCTGATAACGGCAGACAGGATGGATTTTAAGATTCTCTTATTAGTCTTTAAATGCTTTAACGTTGTCGCTCCTTCTTATTTAGCTGATTTGTTTTTTTTTTCTTTAGAGACATTCGTGAACCCTGAGGTATGTATGTGTGTATGTGTGCGTGCCTGACTTTGGTGAAGGTGTGGCTTTATTTTCTTTTTATTAGAGACTGATTATTTTTGTTTGTTTTGTTTTGTTTTTTTTAATGAAAAGTGCTCTAGAAATAAACTTTGATTTGTGTGACACTTGAAATTTAACTTCAGAGACTGGAATGAACAAAATGAATCAGTGTTTCAGTAAATCGGCATTTATGGCCATTTACTGATCAGCTGTGTTCACATGAAGTCTAAACCAAGTGTGTGACGATGATAAACAGGAAGCTGCCGGTGTGACTGACGACACACAGTCCATGTTTGAGTTTCTGACAGAAAATGATTTAAATCGTCCGACAGCAGATTCTTCTGCCAGTCGCACGCTAGAGTTTAATAAAATGAGCTGAAACGTGCTGCGGGAGTTGGTCTCAGATAATTTGGTTATTCTCTGGTGTTTTTGGGTGTTTTGGGCTGCTTTCCGTCCGTCGGACGCCATCCACTCCCGTTGCCATGGTAACTCTAAAAACAACAAAGACGGCGGAGGAAAGTCTTTCCGGGGTTTACGAAGCGGTTTGTCCTGAAAATAAGACCGAAGCCGTCCCGGAGGTGTTGTGGGAGGCGGAAGGTTCCGGGTGAGATTCGGTTTTCTGTGAAACGAACCGGAAATAAGAAAAATGTCTCAGAATGTCGGTGAAGATCCGCTGGTTCCGAAAGTTTGATTTACTGAAACCAGAAACCAGAGAACGGTTTTCAGTTCCATCCAATTTAATTAAAACTGCATCTATCATCATTCCTACACACACACACACACACACACACACGGCTCTGTTGCAGTCTTCAGGCCTGTTGTCTTGTTGTCTCCATAGTAACCGTGTGACCGCCATCTCCTCGCCGACCTGCTGAAGTACAACCGGAGCCTGGAGATCCTCGACCTGTCGTCCAATCGGATGGAGGACGAAGACGCCGCCCACCTGAGCGACTCCCTCAGGACGCCGGGCTGCTGCCTGAAGGAGTGGGTTCTCCTCACGTTCTCCTCATGTTCTCCACCTCCTCGTTCATGATTCCATTGATAAAAAAACTACAGTCATTTTTCTGTGTGTGTTGATCACTGCTCTTCTCCACCATGGTCATAACCAGAACTGCTCATCCTCAGTGTTGCACGTCTCTCCGTGTCTCCAGGGTGCGAGTGCCACGGCCACGCCGACAGCTGTCACTTCTCTCAGCGGGCGTGGCTTTCCTCTGGAGGTACCAGCGGGGCCGTCTGTGACAACTGCCGACGCAACCCCAGGTGCCACCGCCGCCAGCACGGCTACCGCCGCCTCCCGTCGATGGCCCTCAGCTCTCCTCACGCCTGCACACGTAAGATCTGCATGAGCTGCTGCGGCTTTGGCCCGTGGATTTTGTTTTTCAGACTAAACTGATTGAAAGTAAGAGATAGTCAGGGATACTTTGTCCTTGGGGGGTAGTCTCAGCCTGTAATGTTTGTTATATTAAAGTGTCAGAAGAAATGGAAAGCAGGCAGCAGCAGCAGAGTTCTCCCCTCTGTTGTAGCTCCATCTGCTGGCGTTGGAACAGCTGTTTCAACTTCAGAGTAAAACCATCAAGTTCATCAACACCTGGAGGAAACAGTGACGTGACCACAGCCTCCGACTGAAGCCCTCCGACAGCATCAAGACGTCAACAGTACGCAGTCACGTGTGGACAAGAAACGCCTTTTATTACGTTGCTGAACAAAACCAATGTTCATACGGCAACAGATGTAAAGATGTACAGATGTGTTCCCCCAAATGTCAGCCAGTACAGAATCATTAACATTTATAAACGGCACAGATGTTTCCACAGCAGCTTTGCTTTTTTGAAGAATCTAGACTGATTCTTTATGAGGTAAAAAATAGCAGAAAAGCCCAAATTAAACATCAGTGACTTTAGCTGGCAGTCTGGCCGTCTGTGGCTGAGGAGCTGTCAGGCGTGACCGCAGAAGGAGCCGGAGATGGTTCACTCTCGGGCGATAAGGCAGAAGTGTCAGGTGGGGCGGCGGAGGTCAGAGCAGAGTCGGACTCCTGCTGAGTGGCGACGTCTTCGTCTTCCTCCTGGGGGTAGAGCTCGGGGTTCTTCTGCATGCATTCCTGCAGGTTACGGACGTTTTCAAGGCAATCGGAGCCCTTCACCTCTTCTTTACTGTAGTGGAAACAGGAACAGGCCTCCTTGAACTGAGAGCCACATGGTCCACTGGCCATGCCTCCCAGACATGGGCAGTTCCAGTTCATGTCTCCACTGGGCAGGATCAGACCTACAGCAACCACACAATTATCAGTAAACAACAGACTAATAAAATATCCACTCTTGACTTATTGATAAAATGCTGATGAAGTACTGACTTTGAGAAACATTTAATAGATAACAAGGGCACTGCTGAGCTTAATTAAAAAGAAAAAAAAAACTACCTAAATCTTCTGAAGCTTTTAAATGACTATGACCACAGAAAATAAGTGGAATTAGACCTTGGGGGACTGTTTAAAGGACAGTTCAGAGGCGGAGGCACTCACCCTGCTCTTCGTAAGGATCATCGGGGTCATCTGCTACTAGCTCGGCATTGCTGGGTGCCTCCTGGTCTTCTTTGGTCACAAATATGATGCGATCTTTTCCGTCAGTGACGTCAAAAGACAAAGTGATTAGGTTCCACTCATAACAAATGCGTTATGTGATTTGAAAAACCCCTTTTTCTTTAGTTTTATTAAAATAGCAGCTATGAGTGCGGGACACCGTGCAGCTCTGAAACGCTGAAATGTGTCAGTTTCTGGTGTTATGGAGTACCCAGTTTCCCAGTTTACAGGTGAATGATTTCCTTTATAGTCTGTCGTTCTTGCAAATGTTAAAAAAAATCGACTCTCAAAACGTATCACCATTTGAAATGTTATTGTAAACAGCATTCACTGTCACATTCACATCTACGGATTCCTGTCGGGTTTTTATCGCGTTCTGTTACAAACAGCAACGATGGACGCTGGAGGAAGTCGGTTATCAGATAACACGGACACCAATTGAAACGAAACGCTGTCTGTTAGCTTAGCATGATAGCTTCGCGGTGACTTTGCTCAGCCGCAGGCACAAATCAAATATGAAAGAAGATTTTTACCCTCGTGCCTGCAGTAAGACATGTCTGCTGTCAGACCCAACGTCCGCCACAAGAAACGACCAGTGCGTGAGATCTACCGGGGAGATTTCTTCTTCGTTAGCTGTTATACGGCAGACGGGGCTATAACAGCGCATTACCGCCACCCTCCTGATGTATGAGTGAATGAACTCAGTTATGGCTCAGAAATGTAACAGTGAAAAACTGTAGCATGCAAGCTACAGAAAAAAAAAACAACCTCGATTTCCATTCACTAATCCCGTCCTCCTAAGATATTCAAATACTGTATTTAAATACTGTTACACACCTGTCTTCCTCTTCGCTAGAGGCTGGACGCTGAAATGTGTCAGTTTCTGGTGTTACGGAGTAACTAGCGTACGAGTGGCCTGAGTCGGCCAGGGTTTCTGCTGTTTTCTATTTTTTCTTTTCAACTTGAAAACAAAGCTTTGCTCTATTATTTAGCTGTCGCCCTTTACGACAAAATGAAAGTATGTATTGTTGTCTTTCCAAACATGTGCCTGATGTCCGGTTGTTTTGCAAAATATTTTTTGTAGCCGAGATAAAAGCTCACAAACTTTGCCAGTTTCGCTCAGGTGTGGCTTGGCCAGAGTCGGACAGGCTACGTTCAAAAACAGAAGCTCACCTTTTCACGTCTTCTGTTTACATCCTGGGATGTTTGCATTAGTCTGTTGTTATATTTCATAGCACTGGCACATCCGGTTGACTTGGTTGAAACACAGCCCCAACATTGCGCGCCAGATCCGGTCCAGGGCCAAATCAGAGCCGGAGTCACGACAAATAAGTTCCGATTTTAATTTTAGTTCCGGAGCTGAACCAGAGCCGGTCCGGGGCCAAATCAGAACCTCAGAGCCTCTTGCAACCAGGTCTAGCCCATTTGCACTTTGTCCTGTAGACTGTATGCAAAGCTCAATATAAATACAGTTTGATTGATTGAATTAGGTCAGCAATTAACTATGAGTGACTTAATTATGTTCCTGATTAATGAGGGCAGCTAAAGATGTACATAGAAATGAGACAACTTGGACATGCAAAACAAATTTTTAATTAAAACAATATTTTTAAACAAGAGTATTAATAAAATGATTTTTAAAAAAGTATGATGACAAACTAAAATTGATAAATTAATTAAAAAATAAATTATGAAATAATTTAGGTATTATTTACATATATAATTTAATAAAAAACACTATTTACAAAAAATTTAAAACTAAAAACCTATATATCTATACACCAATGACAAAAATACTGCTCAAGGCCCTGCAGGAAACACAAAATGTGTGAAACCACTTCGAGCAGTTGTCACACTGGACCCAGGACACGTCTTCTCCATCATTTGGTGGATCAGGTTGTCTACACCAGCCACACCGCCACACCTTTGGCTCCATCGCTTGTTTTTTAGCGGTGTGACCTGTAAAGGACAAATATGTATATTTTGTAAATACAAGAAACAATATCAGCTCATGATAACCAATGTTATAATGTTCAGTTTGTTTTTACCGGCTGTAGGTGTTGTGGATCCAGTGGACGGACAGAAGGGGCTGGAGCTTGATTGAAGACCTGTAATAAATATAAAAACATTGTAAACAGTCCCATTATAAGACAGTTTTAACGTGTAAAACTGTAGCAATATAAATACATTTTTACCGAGTTTAATAATAGTACTTACGTGACGGGGGAGAGGAAGCTCTGTTTCTTTTGTTCAGGAGGCCACAGACTTTTGTTCTGAGCTGTATTCCTAAGAAATGGTCATCACAAGAAGAAAGTAAAAATGTTGTTCGTGGTTTTCATTTTCAGCACAATTTTAATCACTATTTCAAATTTTAAAGGGATTATTGTTTAAAGTTCCCTGTGTCAAATTTACCTTGGTCTTGTAGTGGCGTCACTGCAGGCAGGCTCACTGTTGCTGGTGTTATAGAGTTTTGACCGCAGGAGGATGTAGAGGGGCCCCCGGGGGCTGAGGGACCAGAGACGGAGTGTCTGGAACTGACAGTGGGGCTCTCGGAGGACATTCTGCGACTGGGGCGGGAGGCTGGTTCACCAGGCAGAGCAGCTGCGGTTGTTGGGGAGATGTCTTCAGCCCGCTGCTGCTCTCGGTCTCTTCTGGCCAGAGCCAGGGCCTCTCTTCTTGAAGCTCTGTCCTCTGCATCCTCGATAGCTGCCGTCATCTCCTCAGCCGTGAGGATCCGCACCTTTGAGATGTTCCTCCTGGCTCTGCTGTTCTTGTGAGTGAATTTAATCTCAGCCAAGAGGTTGGCAAGATCTGATGGAATACGGCCTGAAGTCACCAACAGATGTGAATTGAAGACATCAGGCCTGGCTTCAGGAGGTGGAGGATCCAACGTAGAGGCTGATGGCGGAGAGGATGGTCTTGGAGGAGGAGGTGGAGAAGGCGTGGCTGGAGGGGGAGTTTGAGAGGAGGTCTGGACGGTATGACCCGGAACCAGTCAACTGTATCCGGATCCAAAGGGTAGAGGCCACATCTCCTGAACCCAGCCACCACAACCCCGTGATTCTTCAGCCTCTGATATGAATGTTTGAGGACTCTTGAAAACTCATTCTTTGAAACCAGAAAAGAGTGGCTAACAGCCGACAGATCACTCGTTGCACTAGAGAAATCTGCCTTCAAGGGTCCAAAAAAACTCACATCCAGAGGCTGCAGAATGTGTGAGGTGTGTGGTGGCAAGCACAGAAGAATGACTCCTTCTCTCTGTGCTGCCCGAACCAGCTCTGGCCTTAAGTGGGACTGGTGGCCATTCATGGCGAGCAGCAGCGGACGCTCTTTGGTGGCGTGGAGGAGAAAATGAGTGGTAAACCACTTATAAAATAGCTCTCCAGCAATGTACCCTGCCTGGGACTTCCATAGAGAGCATTGGGGATGCCCTCCCTGTTGTATGCCCCCCCTGGATATCCTCCTTTGTAAATGATGAAGGGGGGACATCCTCACCAGTCGCATTAAAACAGGCCAGGACGGTGATGTGTTCTCTTGTACCAGGGGCCTGCCTGTACGCATGTTTGGTTCCCCGAGGCACGATGACTTTTCGCCTCACACTGTCAAGCTGGAAACCTGTCTCGTCGCAGTTGTATATTTGCTGCGGCTTCTCCCTCAGCCCATGCTCGTCGATGGTTGCTTGGAGCAGTCTGAAATGTTCCTCAATGGGCCCCCTCTTAGCATGGGCAGCCCTCCCACAGTCAATAATGTCTGAGGTCCGGGTGGTGAGGCGCTGATGGTGTCGCTCTCTGAAGTTAATCCACCACGTCTGACCAAGTGCCACCTTTGGAGCCTCTGGGTGGCGCTGATTGTAGATGGCCAGAGCGTGGGCCAGCACCTACAACAGGATACAAAAAGTCTTAATTTTCTCTACTTATATTTGATTAAAATATCACAAGTGACAATAAGTAGAGCTTGACATTTCAAGAAAGCATTGCTAACCTGAGGCTTCGTCAGTGGAAACCCGTAGCTGGCAGAGTACAGACAGTACTCCACCAGGGCGTTCTCATCGATGGTACTGAGAAGTGGCGAGAAGTGTTTGCAGTCAGACGCCACCCTTCCACTGACTCGGTCACTCAGGCTGGACTTAGGGACGCCAAACTGTGCTGCTGCCTGCCTGATGGTGAGCCTGCCTGCGTGCACCTCCTCCATAGCTCCGTACAGAATCATCAAGATTTATGACTGCACAGATGTTTCCACAGCAGCTTTGCTTTTTGAAGAATCAAGACTGATTCTTTATGAGGTAAAAAATAGCAGAAAAGCCCAAATTAAACATCAGTGACTTCAGCTGGCAGTCTGGCCGTCTGTGGCTGAGGAGCTGTCAGGCGTGACCGCAGAAGGAGCCGGAGATGGTTCACTCTCGGGCGATACGGTAGAAGTGTCAGGTGGGGTGGTGGAGGTCAGAGCAGAGTCGGACTCCTGCTGAGTGGCGACGTCTTCGTCTTCCTCCTGGGGGTAGAGCTCGGGGTTCTTCTGCATGCATTCCTGCAGGTTACGGACGTTTTCAATGCAATCGGAGCCCTTCACCTCTTCTTCACTGTAGTGGAAACAGGAAAAGGCCTCCTTGAACTGAGAGCCACATGGTCCACTGGCCACGCCTCCCAGACATGGGCAGTTCCAGTTCATGTCTCCACTGGGCAGGATCAGACCTGCAGCAACCACACAATTATCAGTAAACAACAGACTAATAAAATATCCACTCTTGACTTCTTGATAAAATGCTGATGAAGTACTGACTTTGAGAAACATTTAATAGATAACAAGGGCACTGCTGAGCTTAATTAAAAAGAAAAAAAAAACTACCTAAATCTTCTGAAGCTTTTAAATGACTTCATGACCATAGAAAATAAGTGGAATTAGACCTTGGGGGACTGTTTAAAGGACAGTTCAGAGGCGGAGGCACTCACCCTGCTCTTCGTAAGGATCATCGGGGTCATCTGCTACTAGCTCGGCATTGCTGGGTGCCTCCTGGTCTTCTTTGGTCACAAATATGATGCGATCTTTTCCTTCAGTGACGTCAAAAGACAAAGTGATTAGGTTCCACTCATAACAAATGCTTTATGTGATTTGAAGAACCCCTTTTTCTTTAGTTTTATTAAAATAGCAGCTGTGAGTGCGGGACACCGTGCAGCTCTGAAACTTTAAAAGTAGCATTAAGACGGTCACAGCCCTCTCAAACTTCACAGGAACACTCACCGGATAACACGGACGAAACGAAACGCTGTCTGTTAGCTTAGCATGATAGCTGTGTGGTGACTTTGCTCAGCCGCAGGCACAAATCAAATATGAAAGAAGATTTTTACCTTTGTGCCTGCAGTAAGACATGTCTGCTGTCTGCTGTCAGACCCAACGTCCGCCACAAGAGACGACCAGTGAGATCTACCGGGGAGATTTCCTCAGATAGTCCAGCCGTTACAGCCCTCTGACCTGCACAGGGCACAGTCATGACGTCACCGCATGACCGTAACCATTTATTTTTTAGATATAAAAAATTAAACTTTACAAGGTTTTTTCTTTTTTTTATTTTCAGAGTATAGCATTTTACAACAGACAACATTTATGGAAAATTCAAAGTAATAACATTAAAACAGTCTTTACATTTGTCTAAACTTTTTCAAACCAGCATAAATACGGTATTCGAGGGGTGGCACATAAATGGATTTCAAGTTACTTAGACAATAGAAAGCAGTTTGTGCAGATATATGATTCAAAATCCAAATTGCAGTATATTACATGTGGAGTACCACAGGGATCGGTCCTTGGGCCTAAACTCTTCACTTTGTACATCAATGATTGTGTTTCTGTATCTAAATTGCTCAAATGTATTCTGTTTGCAGATGATACAACATTATTTTATTGTGGGGAAGATCTAGCACAGGTGTTAAATGTAGTTAGAGAAGAATTTTAAAAAATAAAAACATGGTTTGATGTAAATAAATTATCACTGAATCTTGAAAAAACAAACTTTATGATATTTAGTAACAGAGGGAGAGACACTGGTGCTTCAATTACCATAGATGGTATTAAAATCAATAGAGTAAAGGAAACCAAGTTTCTGGGTGTTATTCTGGATTCTGGTTGGAAATCACATATCCAGTATACAAAGGCAAAAATATAAAAAACAATAGCTATGCTACACAAAGTAAGTAAGTAAGTCAGTAAGTAAAGTTTATTTATATAGCACCTTTCATAGACAAAAAGCCACAAGGTGCTTCACAGCATACATAAATAAGACAACAATTAAATACACATACGTAAATAAGCAGCACTAAAAATGTGATCAAAAACAGGCTCGAAAAACTAAGCAAATGCTTGAGAGAATAAAAAAGTTTTAAGTTGTGACTTAAAAGTGTCAACAGTCACAACTGATCGAAGAGAGAGCAGGAGATCGTTCCAGAGCCTGGGAGCAACGGCCTGGAACGATCGGGATCCTCTGGTCTTGAAGCGGGTACGCGGCACCTTTAAGAGATTCTGGTCCGCAGACCTTAAAGCCCTCACAGGGGAGTAAGGCTGGAGCAGATCGCGAATATAAGAGGGAGCTTGGTCGTGCAAGGCCCGAAAGGTTAAAACCAAAATCTTAAAGTTGACTCTATAAGAGACTGGCAGCCAATGAAGCTCCTTCAAAATGGGAGAAATGCGGGTCCATCTGTTTGTGCGGGTCAAGATTCTTGCTGCAGAGTTTTGCACAAGTTGCAACCTCGAAAGCTCCTTCTTATTCAGGCATGAGAACAAGCTGTTGCAGTCGTCTAAGCGCGAAGAGACAAAAGCTAAGTAAAAGATTCACTGGATAACAAATCACTGTACATTTTATATAACACCATGATCGTTCCACATCTGACCTACTGCATTGAAGTATGGGGAAATGCCTGCAAAACTTATATTCAATCAGTTTTCATATTACAGAAAAGAGCCATAAGAATAATCAGTAGAAAACGATATAGAGATCCAACTCATCCATTATTCCTTCAATTAAAATTGCTGAAATTCCAAGAACTAGTCGATTACAGTATTCTACAAATTATGCTGAAAGCTCACACAAATACACTGCCAGTTAACATTCAGAATAGGTTTGGAAAAAGAGAAAGTAAGTATAACTTAAAAGGAACAGAGATCTTTACAAAACCAAGGTTTAGGGCAAAAATGATGGAACGTTGTGTATCTGTAAAAGGTATCAGTTTATGGAACAATCTGGAGAAAGAAATCAAAGAATCTAAGTCAAGCACCACATTTAAAATATTAGTTAAAGCCAGTATGTTAAAGAAATATAATGAAATATTCTAGTTATATTTGATTGTCTTTTTTGTTGTTGTTGTTGTGAAAAGCACGAAGTTAATTGTAATCAAAGAATTAATGTTATGTCACTGTCTGTCTCGGCTATTTTATTTTATTTTATTAAAGGTGTGTGTGTGTGTGTGTGTGTGTGTGTGTGTGTGTGTGCATTTTCATGTTTTTTTTTCTTAATTTTACTTTTTTTGTAATTGAATTCTGGGATAAGGGGCAGATATAATAAGACTTGTCTTCTTTCTGCTCCCTTTCATTCTTGGTTGGCGACTGTATTTACATGGAACCTTTTTCTTTTACTACTGAATGAAATAAAAACAAACAAACAAATACTCTTCTTTTTTTTTTGAACAGTAGAACCAAGATGTTTTAAAAAAAATAATGAAAAAGAAAAAAAAATAATAAATGAATAAGAATCAGCACTTTTACAAGAAGATTGGCTGTGTTCGACACCGCGGACTTACCTACTACTCATACTAACTTATTGAGTATGCCGTGCGTTTACACTGGCAGTGTGCGATTTGTGAGTGTGCGGTGCGGTAGTGTTGTAGACCACCTGAACCGAGACCAAGACATGGCCGAGAACACAGTGTATCGAGACCGAGACAAGACCAAGACTTTGAGGGGTCGAGACCGAGTCAAGACCGAGACCAGACAGACTGAGACTGAGACTGAGACCGAGACAATACTTAAAGGGGCACAGCGCAGTTTTAAATATTAAATGATCAATTATTCACACCCACACACGTTTTCACCTTTGCCTGATGGGCAGCAAGAGTTATTTTTGCAAGATCGCAGTCGCTCCTATTTTCCTGTGCAGGGCACTGAAGGCACAGCAATATGAGTGAATCGGGTACGAATCGCTCTGAGCCTGACGTAATGCGCCTCCCGCTGGCCTGGTAATCCTTAAGTTTTGCTTTGTCCGCCATTACTCCGCCAGACGCTTAGCAGCAACAACTGAGCAGTACTGAGGCTGGAGCTTCCAGAAAGTAAGAAAAGACCGGCTTCTGGCACTGCCACAACTCCAGCACAGACCCACCAGGCAAAAGAAACTTACATTTTACTCGAGCGCTGCTAAAAGAGCGAGGAAGGAGTTCCCCTCTTCTGTGCACGTACATGGGCACAAGCCACAGACACGAGCTTTTCACTAAGCTACAGTTACGCCTAAGACCTGCAGGGGTCGGTGTTTTGCACAAAACAAGCAAACTGCGCTGTGCTCCTTTAATTTTACTTAACCATTTAATTCAATGCTTATTCATTAGTTTTCAGGTAAGTGTAAGATTGCCTGTAATAAACTTGTCTGCAACTAAAGAACAATTCAACACATCTCTTCAATATAGCACTGTCTTATTTATGTTAAATTAGCGGCTGGGGAAACCTGTCTCTGATACCCCGATATAGAGACCACATACTAGAAGACAACAGAAGACAGATCGCAGCAGATCTTCCTCTCCTGATCTTCTAGTGTGTGGTGTTGCTCTGGAGCAGACCACACACTACAAGATCCTGTCAGAGAATCGCTCCTCACTCTTCCAAATCTCATGTAGTCAAACGTGACTTTGCGCAGTTTCCCTTCATTCCCGTGTTTACATTCATCTCCACTTTTAATAATAAGCAGAGTGTGAGTGCAGCAGGGCTGACTCACTATCTTTGGACCTTAAAGTTCTTTGCACTCCACACGTGCACTTAGAAAGCAAAAGTCTTAAAACCGCAGTTGTCTTTTTGCCCTTTAATAATAAAAACAAAATTAACAGACAGAAAAGAAACTTGTCTCTAGACTTTTCTGAAAGCTAAGTAAAAACTGAAGTGTAGGTCAAAAGACTGTGTTGCTCCAAGGTCCAGTGGCTTCTGCTGTAATCTTCACAATACTTAAATTAACAGCCAATCAGAAAATAAGCACTATATACGTAATTAGTCACTGGTCAAAATACTCTCTGTACTGCAACACAGAACTATATTAACATGTTGTAGCAGGAGGAGATCCCCTCCTTGCTTGCAGTAATAAACCAATCCCGACAGGGGGAGCTGCGTATAAAAGTAGGACATTCTCACTGGTGCAGCCTCTGCCGAGGAGTCTGGAGTAGACCCCGCCCCCGGACTCCTCACTTCCTGGTGTAAAGCCAGGTTTACACTTGCACGACTTTTTGCCACGATGTTGTCGTGGCAAGGCGTGGCAAGGCGTGCCAATCTGGAGTCATGAACCAGCAGGCTCCCGCACAGTTCACGACCAGTTCACAGACAGTTCACGAATGCGCCCGTCAGTGTCGCGAGCTGGCACGATGCATTACGACGCATTCATGACGCATTCACGCATAGTATGCGCATATTTTACGAGCTTCCCGCATTGGCATGACGTGGTTGCGCGCGCAATTACGCACGTCATATACGAGTAAGAAAGGGGCTTCCCCAACCCCGGGTCATTTTTGGATTTGCTGTGGAACAGACAACATGCTGAATGCCAGAGACGCCATCATTGTGGAGAAGAGAAGATCCTGTACCTGCAGCTGTTCTGTGTTGAAGAGCAGCAGAAAAGGCGCTGCCTGGGGCCCCGAGCTGAAGGGGGCCCCGACGGACGGCTGACATCAGTCAATTTCAATGACAAATTAAGGCGCTACACTTGATGCTGCAACGACAGTGCGTCAAAAATCCCCCGCATGGGGCCCTTTTCCAGGTACTCGCCGGTGGCCACGACTGTCACGCATCCTCCCGCATCGTCCCGACGCGTTCACGAGGCGTTCACGGACAGTTGGCGCATAGTTCACGGCCCGTTTGCGATATTTTGTCATGACCAAAATTTTGAACATTTCAAAATTCTCGTCCCGACATGGCACGCAGTCCCAACGGGTTTACGCACACTTCACGCCACTTTACGAGTGGTTTGCGACCGTTTGCGACTCGATTCGTGGCAATTCGTGCCACAGAAAAGTGCAAATGTAAACCTGGCTTAAGCCGTGTGAGCCGTGCGAGCTGAGCTTGTCTGCTGGGCTGCGTTTGGGGTGATTGTCCCCTTCATCCGTGTGTCGAGTTGCTGCTAGGTGAGTGAGCATAGCTGTCCTTCCTGAGGCGCACCTCTACTGTCAGGATCAGCTGGCAGTAATCAGCTGTCTGTGTTTAGGTGGCCGTCGTGAGGTCACAGACCCCCCCACCTCTCCTACTGGGTGTGCCAATTAGATGTTTTTGCCAGGTACACAGTGTCGATACCTCCATATTCTAAGTTGGCTTGTGCAGGTGTATGACTGCCTCTTCTTTACTGTATGTTAGGAGCGGCTGGCTAATCTGCCGTGGAACCTGCCAGCTGTTTTGCCCTTCCGGGTTGCTGCCACGAACAGTGCTGGCACACAAAATTAGGCCTGGTCTGCCTCTGCTCCGTGGAGTCGGCCGTCTGCAGTTTGCTGCACTCCAATCGACTGGCCGACCTCCTGAACCGGGCTTGTCCGCTGGTGGAACGCCAGGCGGAAGACAGAAGCGATCTGTTTTCGTTATCTTCTCTTTTTGATTTGATTAATTTAGTTTAAGACAGGTGTTGGTATATTTTTTTGTTCTTTTGGTTATCGTTTCTTTATTTAATTTTGTTTCTATTCTTTTGGTTATCTTTTTCATTTTACTTTTGTTTTGTTTGGGTGTGGCAGTTACACGTTTGCATTTATTTATTTTACTTGTGAGTTGTGGCTGCCCTCCCACTCATGTTAGTTGTTAAATCTTTTTTTTGAATGCATGAATGTGAGGGAAAAACCCTTTTTAACTCCCCTTGTCTTTTTCCCTCCCTTCCAGAAGCTGAGAGTGACGGTGGCGGCATCGGTGGCCCTGGGTGGTGGGTCTCCCTCCCGTGTGATGTGCTGTGCACCCCTTTTTTTGAGTGTGTTCACCTTTATTTTCAGCCAGTGAAAGTGTCCACGTGTGTCTGGGGTGATCCTTCCCAGGCCTTCATTTCCCCTTCTACCTGTGTCCCTCCGGTAAGCCTCAGCTTCTGTTTGGGCCCCCCTCGTCCTCTTCTTTTAAAAATGAGAGTGAATGTGTTTTGTAACATTTAATAAAGATATTTTCTGTAAGCCAGAACCCACGTCTCTTGCCTCTTAAGCCACGAACCCGAGTGTCCTCGTTATTTCCTTGGGTGCAACTCCCAAGGTGGCGTTGTCTGGCTTCCTTTAATTTGATTCATCTCGCCACAAACTCAAAAAAAAAACATTAATCGCTTAACAAAACTACAATAACGACAAATTATATTAAAGTAGAAAAATGGCTACAAAACAGAGAGCTCATTCCTATTCATATCGGCATCGCTCCTTCAACGCCCCCCGCCGCGCACGGAGCAGACTGTGAGGACCCAGTCATAATGTTACAGTACAGAAGAGGAAAACTTAGTTTGAAATGATTTTCTTATAATTTACCCTCCACATTTGATAATAATTGAGCTTATTAATGTGTGTATGTGTTTTTTTAAACTCCAGAGTGGAGCAGTAGAATTTATTAGGAACTGTCTGTGATAAATAAAAGCTACTTTTTTAAAATCACCAAATATCTTAAATCATTCTTTTTGTCCCCAGACTGGATGGTTTAAACCAGAAAAAACACTTTGAGATTTGATTAGAGAAAGTTTCATTATACCTCCGCTCCGACGTCGCTCTGAAGGCACAGAGTCCTCGGAGTTGTCACGTGACAAACACTCAGAAGAAGACAGCTGATGAGGAGGATGGATGAGGAGGATGTAGGACGCGTTTCACAGCGGCTCCGTGGAATGTGAGGTTTTTTTTTTATATATTTAACTCGCACATTTTGACTCTTTTTGCCAGTTTTGAATTTTATTCACGCGTCTGTCAACACTGTCTCCGGAAAAAAAAGCAACTTGACATGACGAGCCGAGAGAAAGCCGCCTCATCCGAGGCAGGCCACGGCAAACTTCGCCAATCCCCAGAGGAGGACACAGACGAGCCTCCGGATGCTAACGCTGCACTTCTGCTAAGTAAGAGGGAAATGATGGATGAAATGTGCACGGACTTGATCAGTCGGTTTGATTCCATCATTTCAACCTCAGTGAACGAGAAACAAAAGCAGCTCTGGAACCTCTCGAGAACATTATAGCATCACAAAGTGAGACCATCGCGGATTTGGAGCGGTCTGCTAACGACCACGAGACCAGGCTCACTGCTCTCGAGACCAAGGCGGGGACGCTGACCACCTTGACCGACGCCCTCTCTAAGAAATGCGAGGACCTGGAGAGCCGCTCCAGATGGAATAATATTCGTGTGGTGGGGCTGCCCGGGGGAGCCGAGGGAACTCGCCTGACGGAGTTTACGACTCAGCTCCTACAGCAGGGGTCGGCAATTCGCGGCCCGCGGGCCAAATGTGGCCCGCCGAACCGTTCAGTCCGGCCCGAGAGGATTCCAACACGCGCGCGCACAAACCCACGCATTACCCCGGGCCCTCCAGCGGACACACGCACCCCTGTTGGAGTGCGATATCTGTCATTGTGTTGCAATAGACAATCTTTGAAAGATGTGTTGTTTAGTTGTGCTTTCCGGTTTGTCACTGAAAAATAAAGAGGAGTGGCGCCTCGTCTGGTGAACATAGAGCGCAAGTGAGTGCGCGGCGAGCGGCGGGCGGCGAACGTTTCCAGGGAAAAATCCATAGATATATATAGACACACGAGATGGCTCATTCGTGCTGTAACCCAATGGGGACTAACGTCGTCACATGGCGGCCATCTTGGTACAGGGCCGCTCACTCACTCATCACATTAATGTCAATTGAGCGTCAACTTTGAAATAGCTATAGATTGCTCAATTTTCAATCGATTTTCAAACGACTTGGTTTGTTATAAACGTCAGACATGTCGGCATTTAACTGCATGCAAAAAGAAAAGTTGTGATATTAAAATTTAGTCTGCATCATAGCAACGTAACGTTAGTAATGAATCAAACTGTCTGTAAATCCATGAAGAATTCAGTGAGTTGAGTATTTTAATTAGTGTAAATCCCTCACCTTCCCTTAGATTACACAGAGCGCCCCAGAGTGGTCCACTGTCCTAAGATGGCCGCCAGTGAACGACGTTGCTGACTCCGCCTTAAGGCATCTAGTTTTTATATGATATCTATGGAAAAATCCGCGTGCCCGTCGACTTGCACTCAGTGTTGCCAGATTGGGCGGGTTCCCGCCCAATTGGGCTATTTTAAAAGTCATTGGGCTGGGAAAAAGAGCCTTGGGCGGGCATGTAAAAATTGGGCTGGTTTTAACTCCTTGGGCTGGAAAAATCAGACTTGGGCGGGAGCCCAAGTTCCGCAATAGCAGAATTTTTCACGGAAATCACGTCTGTCCGCTCTTCCGCGGCCGGTGCAGAAACGCGACACGCCCCCCTCCACTGTGTACCGCGCTGAGACGACTGCAAGGCGGCAGATACGAAAAACCAGTAGTCTGCAGCAACCATTGTCATCCTCCACAGACTGTTACTAGTGCTGTGACGTTCAAGTGAACGATGAGAGCCGGTTCACAGCTGTCTGAGAGCCGTTCCTTTGTGCAAATTGTCCACGCTTCCTTCACGTGTCTCCTGAGTCCAGCTGTCTCCGCTGCCTTCATGTGAACGACCGAGTTTCAGTTTTCCGCAGCAGCTCCAGTCACCTGAACGCAGCAGCTAACTAGCGGAGGAGAAGCGTCCAGAACCCGGAGCGGAGCCGGGGTTTTGGAAGAACTGGTTTCCCTAATTAATTGGCGAGTTCAACGTTCAAAGTAATAAAAAAGAAGAAATGGAACTTCAGCCCGATTCTTCATGAAGGTAAGATAATTTCATTCGGATGTGCGTGTGTGTCCGCGCGGGCGTGCGTGCATGTGAGAGCCGCGCTGTGCACATGAGAGAGAGCAGGAGCTGGTTTTGAAATGCATTGTTTTTGTATTGTGGCAACAGAGAGGTGTTACTTGCGTTGTCTTATACAGTTGTTTATCCTCGTTATGGTCACTATATGAAGGTTTGTATGCTTCGGAAGTGTTTTCTGTTGTGTGTGTAATGTTTTGGCGCTATCTCATGGGTTTGGCCAAATTGGGCTGGTTTTTATAAAAAATGGGCGGGTTTTCAGCAGTGCTTGGGCTGGAAACTACCATGAGGATCTGGCAACACTGCTTGCACTGCCACCCGCTGCCGCCCGCCACCCGCCGCTCCATCGCTCGTAGCTCGAGTTGGTTGAAATAGCGAATTGGCGCCAGGACAGCCTGTCAGCGTGGAGCTCTTCACGGACGTGCTGACAGAGGGCAGCAGGGCTCCGACCACGCAGAACAGTTGGCGTGATGCCAAGGCGAGCGGCGTGCGCGATCTCACTTGTTCACCGCTTCTGGTGGAAACCGGGTCAGCCTGAAGCAGCGCTGGAACCGGCCGTCCGGGCGCAGCTCCTGCAGAAGACGGTGGAACTCACCGAGCTCAGACCGCCTCCGGAGCGCAGCAGGCAGCCAGAGGCGATGCCGCCGCCTCGCCGCAGCTGGAGGTGACCAGACTTCCTCATGCCGATTAGAGAGCAGCGACGGTGGCAGGCGGAGCATCTCAATCTCAATCTTTATTTGTAAAAGCACTTCTCATATTCATAAAAGTGCTGAACAGTAAAAACAGTCATAAAAACAAAAAAGAACAAAACCCGCACCATCGATCAGGATGCGCGCTCGCACACACACACACACACACACACACACACACACACACACACACAGGACTGTGGGACAGACATCAGAAGAGTCCTGTCCTCTGCTGCTGCAGGAGGCGGTGAGGAGGAGCTGTGATGGTTCTGCAGGATGTTCTGTGTTGCCAGTGTGACGCGTCCCGCGAATGAATTCACACACCAGCGATAAAACTCGGGCGTTTAAGCGCGGCACGGTGTCATTTGTTCGAAAAGACTGATCTTTATTGTTTTTCTGACTCATAATTATCTATATTGTTACTTGTTCATGCTTATGCACACCCCTTACAGTGGTGCAGTTTTTTGAACTGTTCACACTCCTTTCCCGTGATTAATATCTTTAAGGGTTCAAGATATTGCTGTTCTTTATGGCATAATCAATATACTATAAGAACCATCACTCCATAACGCACCCTATTTTGTGATATCAAAAGCTTCTATGATGTTCTTTACCTAAATTTAATGTCCTTATGAGAATATTTGAGTATGTATATATTCTAGAAATATTTCTGCACTTTTCATTTATTTACAAAGCATTCAAAGGAGAGTAAAGTGTAAAATTTTCAGAAGACTATTCTAATTTTGTGCTAGTCTACAACATTTATCTTCTACTTGCGTTTTTCTTTCTCTTCTTTTTATTCCTCTTTTTAATTTTTGTTTCTGTATCCTTTATTGTGTGACTGATTGAATAAATAGATGCCAGTGAGTACAGTTATATTTGGGTGTATTCTTGCCAGTGGGCAATGCGTTTTGGTTGGATTCATTTTCTGGCTAATCAAGTTACATAGTTAAGTAATTCACAATGTGCACTGTTAAACTGTTGAATATTCTGTCACAGTCCCAATGCCTTGGTTGCAGCTTTGGATTTTCATTAGGTCACTAAGTAGTTGCTAATGGAACTACAGAGCATGTCAGAGGTTTTCTGTTTAGATAATGGGAGGGGAGGGAGCACGCATCCTGTATGGAGATGCTTCTGCCAATGTTCTTGTGGGAGGGTGTTTTTTTCTTTTTTTTTTTGGTTTTTCATTTTGTTTTTCATTTCTCAGCTTGTTTTTATTGTCTGTCCCTTTTTTTTCTTTTTTTTCTCTCTTCCCTTTTTTTTTTTCTCTCTTTCTCTATTCTCTCTCTGTTTTGGCCACAGTCAGACAAAGCTTTTCAGCACACTGCAGTCTAATATGTCAGTCTTAGGCCGATGCATCAACCATGACTCAACCTAACTTGAAAAAGATTTCAACTGGGGGCAAAATTAAATTTGGTAGTTTTAATTGTAAGAGTCTTAATAACCCTATAAAACGCAGCAAGGTGCTCCATTTTCTGCACCAGAATCAGAATCAGAATCAGTTTATTGTCATTGCACAAAGTGCAACGAAATTTCAAGCAGCATCCGTGTATATATAATTTAAAAGAACAACCAACAATAGTGCAAATTTAAAAGGAAAACATAAATAAAAAAAAAAAAAAAAAAAAAAAAAAATCATATATAGAAAAGAACTTGCAGTATTTGCAGATTATTGCACATTTCCATGAGTGCGTGTCTGTCAGTGACCCTTCAGATTCAGTGCAGTGATGGCTTGTGGAAAGAAGCTGTTTCTTAGTCTGTTTGTCTTTGTTTTGATGGACCTGTAGCGCCTGCCAGAGGGTAACAGTTCAAACAGGTGGTGTGCTGGGTGGGTACTGTCTCTTTTGATTGCCTCAGCTCTGCTGAGGCAGCGGGATGTGAATAAGTCTCTGATGGAGGGAAGAGGGCATCCGATGATCTTTTCAGCTGTCCTCACCACTCTTTGTAGTCTCTGCCTGTCTGCCTCGGTGCAGTGGGAGAACCACACGGTGATGCAGTAGGTCAGGATGCTCTCGATGGTGGAGCGGTAGAAGGTCACCAGCAGCTTCTCACAGATGTTACTTTTCCTGAGAACTCTCAGGAAGTGCAGACGCTGCTGTGCCTTCTTAAAGACAGCTGAGGTGTTTGCAGACCAGGAGAGGTTGTCGGTGATCACAGTGCCCAGGAAGGTGAAGGTGTGGACCCTCTCCACTGGATCCCCGTGTATGAAAAGGGGAGGTGGATCAGACCTGCGTTTCCTAAAGTCCACGATGACTTCTTTGGACTTTGTGGTGTTCAGAGACAGGTTGTTTGCCGAGCACCACTCAGCCAGTTTCAGGACTTCATCCCTGTAGGCAGACTCATCGCCCCTGGTGATCAGTCCCACCACCGTTGTATCATCCGCAAACTTAATGATGGTGTTGCTGGAGTGGGCGGGTCTGCAGTCCGTGGTGTAGAGGGTGTAGAGCAGTGGACTCAGCACACACCCTTGTGGAGAGCCTGTGCTCAGTGACCGGGTGGAGGACTGGTGGGGCCCCAGTTTAACCGTCTGGGGTCGGTTTGTCAGGAAATCTTTGATCCAGGTGCAGGTGAGTGGGGGGAGTCCCAGATCGATCAATTTCCTGACCAGGGTGTCGGGGATGATGGTATTAAAGGCTGAGGTGAAGTCAACGAAGAGCATCCTGACGTAGCTCTCCCGATGTTCTAAGTGGCACAGCGCAGTGTGCAGTGTGATGGCTATGGCATCCTCTGTTGACCTGTTTGCTCTGTAAGCGAACTGGTAGGGGTCGAGAGAGGCAGGAAGGCAGGACATGATATGGTTGAGAACCAGCCGTTCCAGGCACTTAGTGATGATGGGTGTAAGTGCCACTGGGCGGTAGTCCTTATGGCTGGTGGTGGCAGATTTCTTTGGCACTGGGATAATGGTGGCAGACTTCAGGCACGCTGGGATGGTGGACTGTGTCAGGGAGAGGTTAAAGATTTTGGTGAAGACCTTCGAGAGTTGTGTGGCGCAGGCCTTGAGCACCTTCCCCGGTACACCGTCCGGTCCAGAAGCTTTCCTGGGGTTCACCTTTTTCAGCACCCTTTCCACTTCATGTGCCTGCACAGTCAGTGCTTGGGAGCTGGAAGTTGGATGTGGCTGAGGGGGTGTGACTGCAGCCTTTTGGGCGGGGGTCTCAAAGCGTGCAAAGAAGGTGTTCAACTCCTCTGCTAGTGCGGTGCTCGGGACCACTCCTGAGTTTGTATGACCCTTGAAGTTTGTGATCTGCTGAATTCCCTGCCACACCAACCGAGAGTTGTTGTCAGAGAGGTGGCTTTCAATCCTCTGTCTGTGCTCTGCTTTCGCTTTCCTGATTCCTCTCTTCAGGTCAGCTCTGGCAGCACTGTACAGTTCCTTGCTTCCAGATCTGAAGGCGGTGTTTCGGTCCATGAGGAGTGTCTTGACATGGCTGTTCATCCAGGGTTTCTGATTTGGGAACACTCGGATGCGTTTTTCCACTGTTACATTCCCCGTACAGAACTTAATGTAGGATAGTACAGCCTCTGTGTGTAGGGTCAGGTCCTGGTGTTCAAAGACACTCCATTCAGTGTGCTGGAAACAGTGCTGGAGTTGAAGAAGAGCATCTTCGGGCCAGGTTGTGATGGTCTTGGTCACTGGAGCTGTGCCTCTTCTTAGCGGTGTGTAAGCAGGGGCGAGGAGCAGAGACAGGTGGTCTGACTGGCCTAAATGTGGCAGTTGTATGGCTCTGTATGCATGTTTGATGTTTGTATAGACGTGATCTAGGGTGTTTTCCCCTCTAGTAGCACAGCTTACATGTTTGTAGAATTTAGGCAGGACAGACTTCAGGTTTGCCTGGTTGAAGTCTCCTGCAACAATGTGTACGCCGTCGGGGTAAGACTGCTGTAATGTATTTAATACGTCCGCTAATAGCGTGAGAGCTATGCTAGTGTTAGCATCCGGTGGTATATAAGCGGCCGTGATTAGCACAGCTTTTAGCTCCCTGGGCAGGAAAAACGGACGGGCTTTGACAGAAATGAACTCTATGTCCGGTGAGCAGTGTGTGTGCATAATAGTGTTATTTGTAGACCAGTCGTTGTGTACGTAAATGCACAGGCCACCACCTCTCCTCTTACCGGAATCACTGTTGCGGTCCCACCGGTACATTGAGCGGCCAGCTAGCTGCACTGCGGCGTCGGGGATCCGCGGGTGAAGCCAGGTTTCTGATATGATCGATACACAGCAGTCTCTCACGTATCGATTTCCTTCCATGAGCAGTTGTAGTTCATCCATTTTGTGGATCAAAGACCGTGCGTTGGTCAGAAACATACTCGGGAGGGGAGGCTTGTGTGGGCTTCTCCTCAGTCGGGCTAGCAGGCCAGACCGGCAGCCTCGCTTCTGCTTCCTCTCTCTTCTCCGCCTACGCCGCCTGCCGGGCCCGACAACAATCCACGGAGCGCCGGGCGGTCTCCCGATGTTGTTTGGAATGTTGTAGAAACGGCTCGATTCTGCTGATATTGTTCGTTTTGCATTAAATCCAATATCCAGAAGTTCCTGGCGGCTGTAGACGAGATTTGCGCGTGAAAGGACAAACAAAACACTTAAAAGAAGGAAAAACACGGAGCGACGAGCCGCAGCGTCTGTGCGCGCCGCCATCTTGGATGAGTCACCTGAGGAGCCCGACAAAGCCCCGTTCAGCTACCTGTTCAGCAGCCAACTGGATGCCCAAGTGATTTTTTGCAGGAAACACATCTTAAAGCTTCAGATAAACTGACGAGAGAGAGAGACGTTTCAGCACCACAGACAGCTCCGTGTCCGAGTTTCATATTGGTGAGGAGACCGGCCAGAACACACACATCCTGACATATCAGTGGAGTTTCAATAACTGATCTCACCTTGTCAAGTCCAGGACTCTGACGCCCTCTAGTGGTCTGAGGTTTTCTCCTGAGAAAAACAAAAGCAAAGGAAGAATCCTCTTTCATGTTGCAGTGAAGACCAGGACCAGAGCATCCCCAGACCAAGACGTTCCACAGTTCAGTTCAATCACAGTTGTATTACTGTTTTTAGTTTGTTTTGTTTGGTCTGTCTCAAAAAATTCCACTTCCTTCATGCTGATGACTCTTCAGCTCAGACGAAATGGAGTTCTGCAGGGTTCTGTGTTTGGGTCCATACTTTAACACATTATACATGCTTCCTGTGCAGCAGCAGTTCACAACCTTTTGTCTTGACAGAAAAAAATTAAAGCAGTTTTTCCATTTAATCAGTTTCACTTTCATCACTTCACAGATTCTCATGACTTTATGTCAAAGAAAAAACTTTGTTTCTGTAAAGCATTAACACAATGATTTTGTGGAAAGAGATATTTGTTTTCTGTTGTCATTATTTCCATGCTCATTACAGGAGATCCAAAGCTCGTGAAACCAGAACAAAGTGGAAAAAAATGCAACAATAAATTGAGATGAAACTTGTTTAAATGTACAGAGAAACATGAAGCTTCAATACAAGTTGATTTATCTTCAGAATGGAAACAGACATCAGCTCTGTTTAATACTCCACTCAATACTCTCAACTCTTCCTCTGAAGCAGGTCTGAAGCTACTCAGGATCATCAAACAGGATCCAGTCACTGCTTCCAGACTCTTCGGTGCAGTGATGAAGAGACGGGCTTCTTTACCGGCACAATGAACCCAAACAGCTGGAAAACCAAATAACTTGTGAGCTCAATTTACCATCTGAATCACTGATTTAAAACCTTCAAATTATTGAAGAAACATGTTAAATCATAACAGAGAGCTCACCTGGGAGGAAGAAAACACTCAGAAGAAGAAACATGTTGACTGGAACCTGCACATTCACACAGTGAACATGTTAAAGGAAACCCGTCATGAAAAATGGATTTTATGAGCTTTTAACATTGTTAGTGTGTGATTAGATCAGAAAAACTTAAGTCAATATTTCTCTTCATTCACATATATTTGAGTAAACTATATGAATATTCAGTCCAAGCTCTGCCCTCCCTTCAAATGTCTGGCACCAACAATGAAGTGCCAAATACACACATTTGTTTTCCCCTCCAAAAGAAAAGCACTGTCTTCAAAAGCGGTCAGATTTTTTTATTGCAGAGTATACCACAAGAAACCCTGTTTTTTCTTTTGGTTTGACAAACATTTGACTCTGGACTGCCTCACAAATGATGACCAGTTTCAATGTGGATTCTGTGAGATTGACTCTTAAAAGTGGTGCGATTCCGACACTAAAGACCCCAGATGGACAGACTCTACCAGTCAGTCCAACCTGCAGGCTGCAAACAGGAACTTCTCCATATTGAATTCCAAGGCCTGGTTCAGTGAGGTCGAGTCGTTTGGACCTCTGTGTTGATGTGCAGAATTACTGATATTTCATAACACAAAAACACTCCAAGGTGCCACAGCTGCGAAAATAGCCTCTAACTGCCTGAAGCTGTCTTTGACAGTCCCCAAAAATCACAATATAGCTCATTTAAAGACAGATGAAAAGAAAACAAGAAGACCCACATAAGTTCTGGTAACCCCAAACCAAAACAAGTCGGGACAAAAACACAAAGAAAGAATCATTGTGAAAAACAGCAATATTCTTCAGCCCCTCTAAGAGGTTTGTTCAAAACATTCTGCAGAATCACCCATTTATTCCCAGATGTTGTAGCAGGAACTGAGCGTTATTTCCCAGCTGCTAACATCAGCACTCTGGAACACACCACACACTGTAAGATCAGAAGAGGAAGATCTTGTGCGATCTGTCTTTTGTTGTCTTCAAGTGTGTATTCTCTCAGTCGGGGCAGGTTTGAAGATTCCTGTTGTTCCAGGATTAAGAGGCTGACTGAGGATTGCTGAAGACTCTTTAGGATTGCAAGTTGCAGAACAAAAGAGCAACATGGACCTTTAAGTTCATCAAAAGACAAAAAATGTACATATATATTGATGTAAAGGTAAAAAGTTGACATGAATGAAGTTCATGTTAGATGCTCAACGAGCCAGTATCTGTTGCTTTAAGAGGCTCACTAAAGATGTGGACTTTCAGCTGGAAGGATTTGATGCCGTCCATGTTGACAGAGTCCTGACAGGATTGGGGGAGCAGAGGATTCATTTCACTTTCAAGACACAATCAGAGCCGACCGGAACAGGAAGTGTCTCTGTTTATGCAGCTCACTCTCTGTGCTGTGGACAAATCCTCAGCTGATGGAGGTGAAGGTGGTGAACAGCTTGATGGAGTGTTGAGCAGCTCCTGGTCCACTTTACAGAAGCTGAGAAACTCCACACAGACCAGTTCACTCTCTGAAGGTTACAGAGTCTCATTGTCCTCTGAAGGTTCAGTCCACACACTGATGGTTCTGCGTCACATCCAGAGGAACCCTGGTTCGATGCTGGACTCTCTCAGCTCTTCACATTGCTCCACTGACACTCAGCAGATCTTCTGGTGGTTCCTCTGTCACTCAGTCTGGATGAAGCTCTGCTCTCCTCAGTAGATCTTCAGGACACACAGCTTCCTCTCTGCTCTCAGTTCCACCTGCAGAGAGATGAGAGGAGATGATCAGAGTCTCTGTGAAGCAGCGAGGACTTCAGTCCTGTTCAGAGCAGCAGTCAGCAGCTCAGAGCTCATGAAGGACCACCACTGTCACACCAACACAACAAGCCTGTGGCTCCTCTGATTGGCTGACTGTGTGTCCTCTGCTGTCCAATCCTGAAGCTGCTCAGCGTTCTCCTCTCACAGCCTCACTGAGAGTCAAACCCTGGATCTTTGTTCTCACACTGACTGTGTTTAGTACAAACCTGCTGAAAGCAGCATGGACTCACTCCAACCATCTACTGACCTCAGAGTCTGCAGGCTGCAGTCTGGACTCTGCTGGAGATCAACCAGCTGCTGCACATCTGGATCCTGCAGATTGTTGTCCTGTAGGTCGAGCAACCTCAGGAGGGAGGGGCTGGACTTCAGAGCTGAGGCCAGAGAAGAACAGCTGATCTTTGACAAACTGCAGTTCATCAACCTGAATAAAGAGAGAAAGCAGCAGAATCAATGAGGAGGAACCAACCAGATGTGTTGATGGAGAAATGAGCAGCTCCACATTACTGTGTCCTGATCAATGAGCTGTTCTGTTGTTGTGGATCTTCATCACTCACATCATCCTCATGCAAAACTCAGCCACACCTGCTGATGAGGACCAGAGGGCGGGTCCACATGACACCAGCTTTAAAGTCGTAGCATTGGCTCCCTGTCTGCTTCAGGGTGGATTTTAAGGTTCTATGGTAGGATTTTATTTATCCCAATTTAGGCATTTCTTTCTGTTCTTTATTGGTTTTTATACTTCTTTATCCCCCTCAGGGGGTCCTCCACACTGGTGGCTGTATCAGCTCTGCTGCTGGGGGTTCTGTCCATGGGGCCCTTTGGCCCGGCTGGTAAGTAAGTAAGTAAGTAAGTAAGTAATTTTTATTTATATAGCACCTTTCACAGGCAACGAGCCACAAAGTGCTTCACAACATTTATAAAAACAACAAAAACAACAATTAAATACAGATAAATAGTCAATATTAAAAAGGAGATCAAAACAGGCCCGGAAAACTAAGCAAATGCTTGGGAAAACAGAAAGGTTTTAAGTTGTGAATTAAAAGAGTCAACAGACGCAACTGAGCAGAGAGCGAGCGGGAGATCATTCCAAACCCTGGGAGCAATGGCCTGGTATGATTGGGCTCCTCTGGTCTTAAAGCGAGTACATGGCACCTTTAGCAAGTTCTGATCTGCAGACCTTAAAACCTTCGCAGGGGAGTAAGGCTGCAGCAGGTCACAAATATAAGAAGGAGCTTGGCCATGCAAGGCCCGAAAGGTTAAAACTATAATCTTAAAATTGACTCTGTAAAAAACTGGTAGCCAATGAAGCTCCTTTAAAATGGGAGATATGCGAGTCCATCTGTTTGTGTGGGTCAATATTATCGCTGCAGTTTTGCGCAAGTTGCAGCTTCGAAAGCTCCTTCTTGTTCAGACATGAAAACAGGCTGTTCCAGTCGTCTAAGCGTGAAGAAACAAAAGCATGAATGATGAGCTCTAGATCATTGCATGATACCATTTTCCTGAGTTTATAGATATTTCTTAGATGAAAGAAACAGTTTCTTGTCAGCTGCTTGCAGTGCTGCACTAGAGACATGTCTTTGTCAATGAAAACACCCAAATTTCTAAGGCACGAATTCACGGACTGCCCTAAGTCACCAAGGTACTGCTTGATCCCTGGAATTGAAGCATCAGGGGCAACTACGAGTGTTTCAGTTTTGTCTGCGTTGAGCTGAAGGGCACTTTCACTGAGCCATTGTTTTATTTCTGCCAAACAATGGAAGAAGGAATCAAGCTTCTTTATCCCATCTGGCTGAAAAGAAAAATAGAGCTGGATGTCATCGGCATGCAAGTGGTAAGAAATCTTAAACTTTGGATGATCTTACCCAGGGGAATCAAGTACAGGAAAAATAAAATAGGGTCCAGGACGGAGCCTTGAGGCACCCCACACGCTAGATTCATGGACTCTGATTTTATCTGGTTTGTTGACACACAAAAGCTACATCCAGACAAATTTGAGGTAAACCACTGGAAACCAACCCCGACAGTCCCACATGGTCCCTCAATTGACTTATCAGGATCTGATGGTCAACAGTGTCAAAAGCTGAGGACAGATCCAAGAGAACTAGCACGGTGCATTTACCCGAATCGGCAGACATCATTATGTCACTGGATACTTTCAGTAGGGCAGTTTCCGTGGAGTGGTGCTCACGGAAGCCAGATTTAAATTAGTCAAAGAAGTTATGTTGGTCAAGGTAGGAAGACAGCTGATTTCAGACCACCTTCTCAAGAATCATTGACAGTTATGGCAGCGTAGAGATGGGCCTATAACTATTTCAGTCTGCCGGGTCCAAACCTCCTTTTTTTTGAGTAAAGGCTCCACAATGGCGTGCTTGAAGGTGCTTGGGGGGCTCCCCACCTCGGGTGCAGACGCCCCCGGCAGTCATGACCTGTGACCCCTCCCAGTGTGTACGGCCCCAAATCGTGGTGTTTTCCACAATCCTCAGTGCCATGCCAGATCTTCCTACTCTGTGTGTGTGTGTGTGTGTGTGTGTGTGTGTGTGTGTGTGTGTGACTGCTTATGTAGTGTTGAAGGGATGGCTTCTCTGTTTTGGTTTTGCTTTGTTTAGTTGTCGTCCCGTCATGGTTGGAGCTTGTTTTCAGCACTTTGTGCTGCTTAAAGTATGAAAAGTGTTTGATAAATAAAGCTTGACTGATCAACGTCAACACAACAGTCACATGCCTCCTCATGTCACGCCTCCTCCACACACACATCATTAACCTGCTGCTGAGCTCAGTCCACTCTCTCACTGCAGGATCAGAGTCTCAGATCACAGCTGCTGACAAACATTTCTCCTTCTACAACAGTAACAGACAGTCAACTGACCTCAGAGTTTCCAGACTGCAGAGTGGACTCTCCAGAAAACCACACAGCTGCTCAACTCCTGAATCTTGCAGCTGGTTCTCACTCAGGTCCAGATGTTTCAGATGTTTCAGGTGGGAGGGGTTGGACTTCAGAGCTGAGGCCAGAGAAGAACAGCTGATCTTTGACAAACTGCAGTCAATCAACCTGAATAAAGAGAGAAAGCAGCAGAATCAATGAGGACGAACCAACCAGATGTGTTGATGGAGAAATGAGCAGCTCCACATTACTGTGTCCTGATCAATGAGCTGTTCTGTTGTTGTGGATCTTCATCACTCACATCATCCTCATGCAAAACTCAGCCACACCTGCTGATGAGGACCAGAGGGCGGGTCCACATGACACCAGCTTTAAAGTCGTAGCATTGGCTCCCTGTCTGCTTCAGGGTGGATTTTAAAGGGGTTGTATCATGCTTTTTTAGCTAGTCCAAACCCTAGAAATAGCATTATCATGGTAATAGTTTATTTTTGACGCTAAGGAAAAGTCATTTTGTGTGAATTAAAAGATTTTCTGGGGCTAATTCTGAAACCCGGAAGAGAAAACGCTCTGTTTCACTGAAAATCCCGCCTCTCCCCCTGTGGACTTTGACTGACAGCGAACTTCAACCAATCAGTGCTTCAAAACAAATACGCTGGCTAGCTTTAGCTCTTTAGCTCTAGCTTCTCTACACGCAAAGACACACGAAAACGTCTTTTCCTGTTAGAAACTCACCAAGCGCAGACCCTTCAGACCCTTCAGACTCTTGCTCTTGCTTGATTGTTGCTTTCAGGCGATGGTTAAAGTTTATATCCGTAATGGGAGATACAAAAAGCGGCAACGCTGATTGCCGAGGGCCTGCAGGAGGGGGGCTCAGGGGAGCCATCTTCTGCGTGTGACGTCAAAATGGGAAACACACCGTTTTCACGGGTATGGGAGGGGCTGCCTCTCTGAGCAGCAGAAAAACGAGGAAAGCTCAAACACACGCACGAAGGAAAAAAAAATGCTGTGGAGGTGTTTTTGGTGAGGACATAGCTATATAACAAGGTTAAAACATACAAAAAGTGAATTTTGCATGATACAGCCCCTTTAAGCTTCTTTAACTACTTTTTAAATGTCTTAACGGCCTTGCTCCATCTTATTGATCTGATCAGCTTTGACCACATCGACCCTCGTGGATCCTGAGCTCCTCCAGCAGCTCCTCTGATCCACATCAGAAGAAGAACAAAAACTCACAGTGAGGCAGCTTTTAGCCACGATGGCCTCCATCTGTGGAACAGCCTGCTGGAGAAGCTCAGGACTGCAGAGACTGCTGGGAGTTTTAAAAGAAGGTTAAAGACTCACCTTTTTTTAAACAGACTTTAAATTGATCTTTGAAATTCTTCCTATTTTATGTTATTGCTGCTATTTTGCTGTATTTTTTTAAAGTTAATTTGACGTCATTTTACTATTTCAGGTTTTACATCATATATATCTTATTGATCGATTTTAACTATTTTAAATACTCCCTTTTTTTCATTTATCCTCATTTAGATGTTTTATACTGTTTTTTTCTTCCTTTTTCACATTGTTTTAATTCCAGTGTTTCCTCAGGAGGTCCTCCACACTGGTGGCTGTATCAGCTCTGCTGCTGGGGGTTCTGTCCATGGGGCCCTTTGGCCCGGCTGGTTGGGGGGCTCCCCACCTCGGGTGCAGACGCCCCCGACAGTCATGACCTGTGACCCCTCCCAGTGTGGACGACCCAAACTGTGGTGTTTTCCACGATCCTCAGTGCCATGCCAGATCTCACTACTGTGTGTGTTTGTGTGTGTGTGTGTGTGTGTGTGTGTGTGTGTGTTTTTGCATGGAGTGTTGAGGGGATGAGTTCTCTGTTTCTGATGTTTTGGTTTTCTTTTGTTTAGTTTTGTCCTTATCATAATTTTCTCTTGTTTTCAGCACTGTGTGCTGCTTTGAGTATGGAAAGTGTTTTACAAATAAAATGTGACTGATTGATGTCAACACAACAGTCACACACCTCCTCATGTCCACACACACATCAGTAACCTGCTGCTGAGCTCAGTCCACTCTCTCACTGCAGGATCAGAGTCTCAGATCACAGCTGCTGACAAACATTTCTCCTTCTACAACAGTAACAGACAGTCAACTGACCTCAGATCCTCCAGACTGCAGAGTGGACTCTCCAGAAAACCACACAGCTGCTCAACTCCTGAATCCTGCAGATGGTTCCGACTCAGGTCCAGAAGTTTCAGATGTTTCAGGGGGGAGGGGTTGGACTTCAGCGCTGAGACCAGAGAAGAACAGCTGATCTCTGACAAACTGCAGCTCCTCAACCTGAATAAAGAGAGAAAGAAGTGAGATTAGAGGACAAAGTCTGATGTTGAAGTCATTGAGAGCTGAAGAAGGTTCAGACTGGAAGAGTTTAGAAATGTAAAGTCCAAACAGCTGAAGCCACCAGGAGGAGAAGAGCTCTCATCAACATGCTGATCACTAACATGCTGCAGAGCTCAGTCTACAGTTACTAATCACATTTGATTGGTGTCTTGTCTCATATTACCACACAGCAACTTTTGAATAATTTAGATTAATGTAGTGTTTCCTGTTTGTAATTTATTCTGTCAAGTGTCCATTTATTTCATTCATCATAGATTCAGTTTTAGAATAAATAATGAACTTAGAGTGTCATTGAGAGGGAATCCAAAAACTTTGACATACAGTATTTAAACATGTTTTATTAAAGGTAACGCAACAGTTACGTTGCCTAGTAATTAGTTACTTTTAAAATGTTACTCAGTTACTTTTTGAAGAAGTAACTTATAACTATGACTAATTACTTTTATAAAGTAACTTGCCAACACTGGAGATCTCACAGAAAAAACATCAGAATAATCAGGATATTGTAAGAATGAAAATGAGGATGCAAATGTTAAAGTTCAGTTGACACAGATATCAGGTTACAGGTGTGTTGAAGTTTTGTTCATGCTGTGGGTTGACATTGTTGAGACTGAGTTTGAAATGAAAAAAGGATGCTTGAAACCTCAAAGTCTCAGCACAGATTCTTTTATTTGATTGAGGATGATCAGACAGCGAAGAAGGTCTCATGCTAGCAATAAAATCAAAATACGAGGCTCTCGGTCCATCAGCCCTGCGAGAACAGATCTCAGTCTGAACCCCAGGCTGAATGGCCCCGATTGTTGGTGGTGGGACAACTTTATCCTCCATTTTCGCATAATTAAGGGGGGCACATGGGACTCCTCTTCTTCAGGAGTCAGCAATCATGCTTAAAATCTGGGGTCCTGCGGTTACAACACCTTAGCTTGGGGCATTTAACAACAATCCAGCTCATCTCAGCAGGCCATATGCGACCGGAATGCAGCCTGAATAAACGATGAACTGCCTCCTGTGGCTTCTGACCTGGCATCAGCTCCTTATCTTGGCTGGTTCAGACCTGTTGTCCCTCAGGGCTGTGGTTCTTACATTATCACAAAGAGATCAAAGGTTTCGCTATGGTGACCCTCCACTGACGCAGTCACAGGGCACACAAGCAGTCACAATGCAAAGTACTAAAATCACAGTTTAGCCATAGAAATATACAACATCCAGCATGTATATGTTCAGAAATGGCCGTGGGGGGGGCGCTGTGAGTTAGCAGGTGTGGCTGTTGGGAGGAGAGGAAGAAAAACAGGAAGATGAGGCGTTTAAATGGACCTTGGAGATCTGATTTAAGAGCCAGCTGCCTACAAAATGACTTTAAACACTGAAACAGTTTTACTGTGGTGTTGATGTAATGTTTGATATATGAATGGCAGAGGGACGAATATTTTAATCCTCTAACAAGTTAATAACATGTTCAGGTTGGACTGATCTGCTGAATGTACATCCTGTAGTTTCTGTCTACATTCAGTCTGTGTTGCAGGAGCTCCTGCTGCGTTTGGAGCATGAAAGTTAGTTGGTTCTTGGCTCCTAGTGGAGTCTGCTCTGGTATCCTGTTGTTTGGGGACGGGGTGGTGGTCGCTGAGGGGGGATCTGGGTATTCTTGCTGCTGAACAACTCCATCAGTGTTTTTTTTTTTTTTTTGTCTTCCTTTTCTTCATCCAAAAATGTGGTTGCAGTTCTGTTCTAATATAAATTAAATCTGGCTGGTATCAGAGCTCCAGATGTCAGATTTGCAGAGTTGGGTCCGTTACTCAAAAAGTAAAGAGTTACCCGTTACTCATTACTTTTGAAAAAAGTAGTGCCTTACACTACTTGATTACTCCATGGAAATAGTAAAGAAGTTAAACTACTCGTTACTGCATAGTGCTCCTCGGAAAGATATACCGTATTTTCCGCACTATAGGCACACATAAAAGCCTTAAATTTTCTCAAAACCTCAAAGCGCACCTTATAATCTGGTGCACCTTTTTTCCGGAAAATATGGTAATAAAGATCACCCGGTTGTCAGTCCGTTGGCTTTACTACAGTTCCCATAATTCTTTGCGACATGATCACATGCGCAAACAACCTCTGGTTGCTTGTAACTAAGCTAGCCAGTTCAAACAGAACGCAAACAACAACGGCATCCACCTCTAACCTGTCAGTCACCATAATCACACAGTTTGTCCTCCAGTCTCCCAGCCAGAGAGCTCGGCTGGCGGCCCCCGCGCTGTGACGCTGGGGACGGCCGAGACGCCGGGAGCTGCGGGTGTGCGGTGCAGGGCGCGGCCACGGCTGGTGTGGCCCGCTTGGTCGCTGGTGTCCGGCCGGCTGGTGGGGTTCTCCCGCCGGCCGCCCCGGGGTGTCGGCTGGCGGATCGGCCGCTCGTCGGGACGCATGGAGCGGATCGGAAGGCGCGTCGCGGTGCCAGGGTGCGGGGGTGGCCGCCGGGGGTGGTGGGGGGTCTTCACAGGCTGGCTGGGCATCAGCGGTTGCGCTGGTCATGGCCTCACTCTGCGCTGCATATCTGGGTTGCATACTGAGTTGTGTATTCTATGCGCCTTTTCATGGGGTGTGCCCCATATATGAAAAAAGTTTTTAAAAAAGCCATTCATTGACTTTGCCCCTTGTAATGAAGTGAGCCTTATAGTGTGGAAAATACGGTATCGGCGCACAGCAGCTTAAGTCTATGGCTTCTCCTGCTGTGGTCCGGTATATCCTTCCGTGGAGCACTGCACATGCACAGGTCTGTATGTATCAAAACCTTATTTTAACTGATTGAAAAGAAAACACGGATGGGAGTTGTAAATTGGCTTTGGCTATAAACTCTTATGCACCACATCAGCTGCAAACATTGTTTTGCAACTATGTCTGTCTGCAGTTGTCCCTATCAAATAAATAAATAAATAAATAAATAAATAAAATGTTTTATAACCATTTGGATTTACTTCAAGTGCTAATACGTCATCCCCTGGACCACAGTGAGGAGGAATTCTTTTTCCACTTTCGTCAATCCGGCTCTGATTCCTATTGACTTCCAGCTAAACTTTGAGCTAAGCTAACTACGATGCTAACAGCTGGGAGCCAGCCACTGGATGCAGAGACACAAAAAAGGTATTTATGAGCTTACCTAACTTTGTCAATGATAGGGAAAGGGCGTGGGTCCAAAATCTTCGGAGTATTCCTTTAAAAGCGGCATTTACAGTAGGAGGGAGTGCAGTGTTGTCAGTGGGGCACAAATTTTTATAAGGCAACCAATTTTACTTTGACGGTTCCATCAGCCCTGACCCGGAAGAGATCGTGAGTAGTTGCTCGTATGGCCACCGTTCCATCTACTGGTGGTAATAAAAAGAACTCCGCTTAAATAATAATATTTTGGTTGCTCTATTTGCAGTCATTGTAAAAGTAATGATCATAGCATTTCATTTGTAACTCTAGTCTAACTACGTACCAATCTTGGAGGAGTAGTGCCGTTACGCTACTTGTTCCCATCAAAAGTATTTTAACTACTTGTAACGTTTGCTACTTGTAGTTATATACCCAACTCTGGAGATTTGTCAGTTGGAATATTAAGGGTTTGCCAGTGTGATCAAATGCTCTCGGGTGTTTTCTCATTTAAAGCACTTCAAACCTGGAATTGTCTTTTTGCAGGAGACTCACATGAGAAACAACGATCAAGTTAGACTGAGGCGTCCCTGGTTGCTGAGGTTTTTCACTGATCCTTCAATTCTAAACCTGGATTAATCCAGTCCCAAATGGCTGAAGCTCTCTGGAGTTCTATGCCTAATAATGACTACACTGACCTCTGGAGGTTTTGTAACTCTACTGAGAGGCAATATTCCTTTTATTCACACGGCCACCAAACATTTTCCTGCATAGATTGGACTACAGTTGGCGCTGTTCTCCCGCTTCCACTAGTGGGAGAATAGCACCAAAACCTGTATAAATCAGCTGACAAGATACGTCACAACAACATACCGTGACAACACTCTGAGGAAGATGGCTGACAGCCTTCGAAACCGTCAGTAAGGTAAACAAACAAATACCACGCTGGTCTGTGAAAAAGAACTTTCGATTTGGATTATTTTCCTGCATAGATTATTGTTTTATTGACACCAGACTGATGCTCAAAGTGACAGATATTGTATATCATCCTATTCTGGTTTCAGATCAGGCACTTTTATCTCTGGACATTGAAATTTCACCTGAATCTCGACATCCCACTCAGTGGAGATTTAACATTTCACTTTTATCTGATGATCAATCTCATAAGTTTATTATAAATTCTACTGAAGATTTAATCTCTTTGAACCAATCTGAGTCTGAGCCTGTTTCAACTGTGCTCTTATTGGAGTCTTTCAAGGTTTATTTACAGGGTCACATTATTTCTTATTCTGTACATGTGGAAATATTAATCTTTCAAACACTCAAAAGCTCTCAGCTGATCTAGAATCTGTAGATCAACGGCTG